>NC_089801.1:83461612-83761612 GCF_029633855.1 Hoplias malabaricus
ATGAAGACGAGGGCTGAGTTTTAAGGTGGAATTGCAGGGCTGTAATCAGTGTTATTGATGTTAAACATGAATTTCAGATGAATAACCATTGGATTATTGTTCTCACTGTAAAAAGACAGAAATATTTGTTTGTTCTTACTCCTTTGTTCATCAATCTTTCATGCTACCAATGCAGTATTTCATGTGTGGTGATGTCTTTGGCTCTAGGTGCACTGGACCACGCATCCAGGACTGTATTGGGCTTCTAGACAGGTCAGTCTAGAACATGTACTTCATACTTTGTCACTGGAGATCTGCACGCTTGCAGGAGGACACTAACACACAGTTTCTAAATAGCCAACCCCCGGTGATCAGTTCTAGCCAATGAGCTATAAGCTAATAAGTACAACTTTAACTGTCCATAAAGCTAGACAGAAGACAATGGCCCTCATCATTTAACCCCTCCCTCCTTTGAGGTACACCATCAGAAGGTCTCTTTCCTAGTTTTACACTTGAACATCTCACTCTAGAGGCTACTACTATGTCCTTCCAGCATATCTCTCAAAATGACCCTCCCTGTCTCATGGTTCTGGTGGTGTTATTTCCCTCAGGACCCCTCTGATTGTGGCAGGGATGATTGGGGGGCTGTTTGTGATGGTCATCATAGGGCTGGGCTTCGCTATTGTGACCCGACGCAAGAGTATCAGGAAGAAAAGGGCTCTGCGTCGGTTTCTGGAGACGGAGGTGAGAATGTGTGTGTGTTGTCCAGATATATATCATATTTGTGTATATCTATTAATGTATAAACCGTACTGAAGCGTGTCACTCCCTCTGGAGTGACTGGAGATGAGGACTTTAGCAGAATACTAACCAACACTTCCAACTCATCCTTAAGAAACACACAGGGGAATGTATAATAACATTTTTTTTTTCAGTTGAGAATCAGAGAATTCTGCATTTCCATAGATTTATTTGTTTATTTCATATTTGTATGTTTATTTTCCCAAGTGTAACCTGGCCCTAATCAATCCGTTAAGCACCAGTTTTAATTCAGAATCACAGGAGAGGAGAGCTCCCTTTTAATGTTCTACTTGAGCCAACTGGGGGGTTTCAGCACCACTGGAAAGGACAGCTCCTCTTCAGTTTAGAGTGTAGGTACCCTGTACTTCAGCACTGAGCCCAGGGACAGCTCCCCTTAATGCATATTTCAAGGACAGTCATAAAACTCAGCACCACAACTCTGGACAGCTCCCTAAGGACAGAGGGATTTTAGCACTGGTCAGTGCCGTCCAGCTCAAAACTGTGGGTTAGAGGACTAGAGCTGGGCTCTGGGGTGGTCAGTCTGTTGTTCTGTGCATCTTCAAAGCAATGTTTGCAAATGTGATTCTTTACCATCTATTTCCTTTTCTTCAGTACAGTATGTAATCAAGAAGCAAGTGCTGAGTAAACATGAACAAAAGCAACAGACGCAGAATGATAAAGTCTTCCAATCTCTGCATGAAAACACACACCGAGCCTCCCACACAGTCTTCTTCTGTTCCTCCTTCTTCTGGAGAGGAGTGTGGAGTGTTTCTCTGATTCATCCTGCTCTCAAACAAGCACTTAGAGGCTAATGAAGCGACTGCACACAAACACACACACACACACACACACACACACACACACACACACACATACTCACTCGGCATTAGCCAGCATTTCACTCGTAATGAAGCAAGTGCCACTTTATTACGGAGCAATTATCCCTCCAGTTCCCTCGCCTGCTTGACAATAGGGGGTAAATAGAGTCAGAGTAACCTTTAATGACCTATAAACAACGTCCATTAAATTGAGCTGCAGGGTCCAATCATAGACAAAGAACATTTAAACATTAATAAAATGTTTTATTATCACACATCTATGGAATGCTCATCAACCTAGAAAACACTGGATAAGAAATTAGCGTAATCTCTATTTGTTACAACACTTATTAAAACTATACATAATTACAAGGCTTGCTCGCCATCACATTTTGGCACCAAACATAAGCCAAGGTCAAGCAAACACACACACACACACACACACACACATTGTCTCTACAAAGCAACAATGCTGTAGCACATGAAGAAAAATGGTCAAACATTGTCCTGCTGAAATAACCATAGACTCCCTGAAAAAGACGTCATCTTGATGGCAGCATATGTGTCTGTAAAATTCTAATACACACCCCCACATCGATGGTACTTTCACATACATGCAGGTCACCCACGCCATGGTCACTGATGTTCCACATAATACCAAAGCAGTTGTTGCTGATCATAGTCGAGATGGTCACATTGGTATCTGGCAGGAAGAAGTCTGTTTTTTTCTTATAAATCAATCACAGCCGATATTCCCATTATGTTTTGAACCAGGTCCAGAATACTTCCAGTGTTTTGGCAATAGGGTTGATATATGTCTTTCTCCCTGTCTAATAGAGTTGCAGGCTCTATTTCGTGATGCAGTAGTGAACTCTAGCTGTTATTATGAAGCCCATTCTAGGATTTTGTTCCCTCCTTTGTTTTTATTCAGTTGGTGGAGCCTCTAACACCCAGTGGAACAGGGCCTACTCAAGCTCAGCTCAGAATCCTGAAGGAAACAGAGCTGAAGAGGGTCAAGATCTTGGGGAGTGGTGTTTTTGGAGCTGTATACAAGGTAAAAACCTACTGTGTGTAACTTTATTATTGCAGAAAATGGGCACACAGAAAGCTTTATTGGTGTATTAATTGGCTCTTATCCTGGTTATTTGTCTTATATCAGGGGATCTGGGTCCCAGAAGGAGAAAGCGTGAAGGTCCCGGTGGCCATCAAGATCCTCAGTGAAGCTACAGGACCAAAAGCCAATGTAGAGTTTATGGATGTGAGTATTTCTAGTCTCATTTCCTGTTATGGGTATATAATTACTGTGTGAAATAGCATTTTACTAACTGTTTATGAATTCATACCTGGACTACAATATTACAACAGCTAACGCAAATAAAAATGTAAATTTTACAACTGTAATTACATACCTATAGCTTGTTAATTACTGTGTAATTATATGTATTTACCAAAACTTGATTTATATACATATTTACATAAGCTGTATTACTGAAATCCATCTGTCCCTGTGATACCCCCATGAGGAACAATCTGTCTTGTCTACAGTTTTCCAAAAATTGCCTGAACTTTTTCACTATCTTCACACAGGCAGATATCAGCTTTAGCAACAGCTAGCGCTCTCACTCTCCAACTGCACCGGCAGTAACTCAGTGCCAGTGTGAAGAAAGAGAGCCAGAGGCGGTTTGATAAAAGTCTGAGTACACTTTGTTCGAGCTAACTCTTGAGGGACTGCTCTCATAAGTAGGCAAACTCCTAAATCTGTTGGACAAAATTATCTGGGGAAATAAAAAAAAAATAATAAAATAAGCGTAGCCAATCTTATTAATGCTAACATGGGGTAATTCAGTAGGGTCAACCAGGACAAAGCAGGTGCCATGGGACAAATCTCCAGGGTCTTGGGGGTCAGTCATGTTCCCAGTTGACCTGGAATTCCTTATATGGGCTACATTTAAGGACCACACTCTCTCTACATGACTGGAGGTCTCCTGGAAAGTGTTTTGAGACGTGTAGGACAATATTGAAGTATGTGGGCGTGCAGCATGAGCAATAGATGTCAGGGCATATATCACTAATGGGGGTCACGTCAGTTCTGGACAGCGAGTGGACAGCAAACACAGTGGACACTCTATTTCACTCTCTCCTGGCCTTCAGAATGTTGTGTCTAGTATTTCTGCCCACTGTTTACTGCTATAAACTGGGCATGAGTCCATCGCCGGCGCCCGGCTCGGAGCAAAAGCTCCGTAACGTGATACATCTGAAGGTTTCAAACACAGCCACCTACGTGCTGAGAACTCAACACAACACCATTTGTGCTGCGATGTCTCTCGGCCTCCTCGTGTGCCTGATGAGAAGACAGTGTTTGTTTTGCTAGCTGTGGAGCTCTAGTTTTTGTATCGTTAAACAGTGCAGTTTACAAAGAGGTATAGCGCTGTATGTAAATCTGTGGAAAAGTGTTGTAGGGTTCTCTGAGGTGATGGAACTTCACCTAATACGTTTCAAGAGGATACTGTTGTAAACCTGTATTTCCCTGATCTGCTGTCCACCAGGAGGCACTGATCATGGCCAGCATGGAGCACCCTCACCTGCTGCGTCTGCTGGGGGTCTGTCTGAGCCCCACCCTCCAGCTGGTGACCCAGCTCATGCCCCACGGCTGTCTGCTGGACTACGTCCACGAGCACAAGGACAACATCGGGTCGCAGCTGCTGCTCAACTGGTGCGTGCAGATTGCAAAGGTAAGGGCATTGTCTGCTTCTTAAGGGCCCCTAAGGTGTGACGAAAGTGTTAATATGTTCTTGCACTGTACTAACCAATTGTAGGGAATTCTCTGAAGCAGCTGCAAATGAACCTACAATGACTATGCCCATGGTCGAATGGAGTCTAAAGTTGCCCAACACTGGGCTGTGGAGCATTGATAATATGTAGGATCCCATTTTATATTAAATGTATTTAATAGCTGTGTTATTACATATTAAGAACATGTTTAACATCTGTGTATCCACTGCTGATATAGTTATTAATTATGTATTTACATGAATATACCTTGATAGCTACAATGTAATTGCATTTAAATAAATGGGTAAAAAATAAGTGGAAACATTAGCAGTAATTACACAGTTATTGCATGAGTTGTTAATGTGTAACCACACAGTAATTAAAGGCACTTAATATAAAGTGGGACTGGACAAACCTATACTTATAGAAATGTCTTGATTGGTCAATAATAATGTGTTTCCAATAAAGTGGCCATGATAAGCTGTGCACATTGTGTACATTTCTCAGCACTCGTCTTTTCTGAGTCATGTTTGTTTTTCAACATCTCCCCCACGATCAATAGACCCTCCTCGAGCCCTCCTGGCCTCCGCTGTGCTGCAGATATTCCTCAACAGCTTGGGCTCTCGCTCAGACCCCCAGCTGCCCCGGTCAAGCGTGATTTCTCTGTATTTTTCTCGGCCATGTCCAGTCCCCAGGACGTCAGACCTGCAAATCATCCATGAGATGTTCCCCCCAGTGCCTCCTCAAACATCCCGCTGCCAGAGCGGCATCCCGCCGAGCAAAGCCACGCTCCCCTTGCCAATCCGGCACGTTCCGAAAGGCCGGAATCACGGGGAGAGAAATTTGATTCGGCGCGGGGGACGGATTTCCAAAGCTGCTGCTGTGTCACGGCCCACCGTGCGGGACATGCCTCTGAATTAGATTCAGGAATTGACTGGTGTTCTAGTGGAAAACAAGGTCCACTGCGGTTCACAATAACAACTTACCGAGTGGTCAGTGCTTTGTAGAGGGTGTGCTCGCTGTGAACCAGTGAGCTGAGTTCACATGCTTAAAGGGTTGACAGGGTGTTTTTGTCTCTTGTCGTCCATAAGGTGGACCAGACACTTTAGGAGGAGCCCAGATGCTTATAAACATAGGCAATTATGATGCGTAATATGTTGCAAAAATGAGCTCCTGCTGGTATGGGTTTATCCATAGATTTCTTCTCTTGTAATAACAACAAACAAAAACTTGGTTTGAGTGGATGAAAACTATTTCCACAAAGGGTCGAGGCTCCTGGGTTAATTCCACATGTCCAGGTGGTCCAGTTTCCTCCCACAGTCCAAACACACATGTTGATAGGTGGGTTGGAAGTGCCAAAGTGTCCATGCAAAGGCTCGCTTGCATTAGGACACTGTGTTACCTTACATATGTGGATTTTTCATGTACAAGGTACATCTCGATTTATTTAAAGGAACCCAGAAAGTCTTTTATGTTTTAGATGTTTTAAATCTAAGATTTAAGAACGCAGACGTAGTACGTGACTTGATTCGTCCACCACTTTTATTGTGCCATGAATCACCATATGCTAAACACAAGTAGAACTTACCTGGATCCTTCAGGACCTTCTTGAAAGTCAGCACCCTCCAATCACCGCCTCCTTTTGGAACAGGGGCTGTTTATCTGCAGGGCCTTGGATGGAAAGTCTCGCTCTTCTTCAGCAGCATAGCAGCAGGTCCGGAGGGTGCTTCAGGAACACTCCCATGAAACATTAATTCCCGCTGAAGTTGTAGCGCTGGAATTCAACCAGCTCTTGCCTTTTATCAGCCAGTGTAACTTTGATGGTGAAAAATGTGCTCGTGAAAGTTTCATGAACATTAGTCGGGTGGTGGGTGAGGTTGGGAATGAGAGTGTGAAGCAGTGTGTGTATGTGTGTGTAAAGTGCTTGTGAAACCAGAAAAGAGATCCAGCTACTTTCCAAGATTGACATTGAATTGACCGTAGACCACCTGCACATGAGCCTACGGGCCCCAGAACAAATGCTAATCAAGGGCTTGAAGCCTCCCAGCATCGATGTGTGAAACACTAGAACTGTGTTCTCTGGCCTTCTAGACCACCTTCCTATTTGGTGTGTTGTATCCAGAACAGATCGCAACTATGTTCCAGCATCTAGTGGAAAACCTTCCCTGAACAGCACATACCTCAGCATCTGCCAGAGAAAAAGTGTGTGTCAGTGTCATAGCTACCTTCACTTTCTTTTCTAAACAAAATCCCCCAACCGCCCAAGGGTCCTAGTTCTAGACATTAGACCCTTGTTCTAGACTCTGTTCCTGTTTGGCTGATCATCCTGCCAGGCAAATCCTCCTTGGTCTCCTTTCTCCCACACTCCTCGCACAGTGGAGTAATAACCTAAGCGTGGGAATGAGATTAGCGTAATGGGGGGATGATATATTCAAAGCAGATTAACTGCAGGGGTCTTGACAGCGCTGAAATACACACACTCACACGCACACTCTCTCTCTCTCAACGGCGTAAGTGGGGAATGGCACTTCCTCCTGTTCCTAATTTGCTCTGCTAAGAGTGTGTGAAGCGAGTGTGGCAGAATCTCCCCACGGCTGTCCAGCTGAAGAGAAGATGTTGGCTCCAAGGGCGCTAATGGTAACAAGGCACCAGCCACGCCAATTTGGTGGGCAGCTCACAAGTCCTTTAGGATGTCCTTGCAGGTGCATGCATTGCTTAGTTGGGAATCCCTGGAGCAGCTATACATGGGCCTAAGGGGACCATGGCCAATGCCAAGTGTTGGCAAGAGGCACATGAAGCCCCCCTGGGTTAGGCATGAATTCTAAACATGCTGAGATTGAAATTGATTGAAATTCTACACCGGGCTCCACGTTGGGCGCACATTCAATTGGCCGCCTTTCCTAATTAGCTGAAGTGACCACGGATGTTTGGACACACAGTGCGTTCCTTCACATCTCCACAATGTGTGGCTGAGTGGGCTTGAAAATCGGACCCCGTGCTCCTGCAGTTGTTGTGGGCTAATCTTCTGAAGTCGCAAGATGGCGCTGATTAATTAATTTCTCCAGAGGCTGGTGAAGCAGCGGAGGAGAACGAATCAACTCAGGCTTACAGCACGTTCATCTCAACGTCACCCCCCCCCCCCCCACCCCAAACGCACACACACACACACACACAAATTCCCACCCAATTCAAATGGCTCATTGGTGCTGAGCAAACCCCTCTCCTTCGGTCTCATTAGTAGAACCTTGGGCCCACCAATCTTTTCTTTCCCCCTCCTTCATCTTCCCCACTCATTCCCACATCTCCACGCTTTGAATGTTAATGAAAGCTGCCTCTTATTGTGGGCTGCAGTCTTCCAAATTTGACGTATCCACTGCGGGTGAACTTGTACATGAGTTTGAAAGGAAACTATTGCTAGTGATGCTAGAATTAAATCTTGAGCACAGGACAGAGTCTAAACTCCCAAATCATGTCCTTGAGAGAGGGATCCCAATGGAGACAACCTGCAGTGTCACTGAACATATTTAACACATTACGCAAGATGTCTCTCAAAGCCTATTCCTCAATGTATTAACGTTTCAGAAAACACAGCCTTGTCTTGCTGATATAACCATGGACTTCCCTGAAAAAGACGTCACCTTGATGGCATCATATGTCTCTCCAAAGTCCCTGTACACTCTAAGGTAGAGCTGTCTGGGGTCTTGAAGTTTCATGCTCAGAAATATTTGAGCTGTTTTAGGATTCTCTCACTATGTTTGGACATCCTCTTTTCTGCAGAGACTGAGCCTTTACTGGACACAATGAATGGTTTAAAAATGAAAACTAAATAAAGATAAGCTATAAAATTTTTACTCAAATTTTCCCCCTTTCCAACTTGTTTTGAAGTGGGTAGCAGGCATCCTAATTCTGGTTAGTGTAAACATAGGAACTCTTTTATTTGTGCTATTATCAGTAAAAATGATAATAATTCAAAATATTAATAGATAAAATAAATGCTTCATGGCATTTAACACATCACAGATTTTTCTTTTTAGTACATGATACAAAATGCCCCTAGTTCTCCCAGGAAACAGGGGTCACACATCAAGGGCTTGGAATTCAAGACTGAATAAACTGAGTCATAATTAGATCTGCTGACCCCCTGCTGGTCCGAGCTGTGAACAGTAATGCTCAAGATCAGAGTGAAGCAGGCTGGCATTCTTACGCTGCTGCGGGAGACTGGAGGACATGAATGATTTAACAGGACTTGTGTTGGAGCGAAGGGAGAAGGGGAAGATCTAGGGAGTGATGTGTGTTTGAATCCCAGTGTCTTGCGAGTTCACTTTCAGGCCAGCTTTGAATTTACTCTGAAATTCTCAAAGTCTGGAGAACCATGCAGCTGAGTTCTGTGACTGCGCTCTGAACATTGGCTCTGTTGTTAGACCCTGGGGGCTTCAATTCACAAACAGTGCTGGAAACATTCAGGTTCGTGTTTTTTATTACCTATACTCATTAAGAGTGGGTGATATGGCACATAGAAGCATGGGTTGAGGCAGGGGGTGATGCTGGAACACTTTTCCAGAGTCTCAGACTGTGACAGTGACTGTTCTTGCCCAGTGATTCCAGGTAGGCTCTGGAGCATTCCTTGACCACACAATGAAGTGGTTACACACGATGAATGAATGAATGCATATCTATCTAATAAGCCTTAAGCAGTATTCAAAGTCTAATTGGAAAAGCATGTGCTGTTATTACTGGGACGGAGTTGTGTTTCTTTTATCTTCTCAATAGCTATGTTTAGTTTGTGAATCCGCCGCCAAAGCAAGTGGGATTATTGACATTTGCTCGTGTAAATTCTGCAAAAGGTGGCACTTAATTAAAGAGAACGGTGACATTTTCAGAGGTTTCTGCAAAGCGGGAATTAGAGAACACTGAAGAAAACAGAGTTCAGCTGCTGTCCAGATGCGGTTATCTTTTGGCAGATGGTAAGTGAAATTGGTCATTTTTAAATCCAAGGAATCATTACAAAATATATTTGTTATAGTTTTCAATTGTGCAACTCACCGGGAATGGAAAATGTAATTCCTTTGTGGTCTGAACGAAAAAGTTTATGCTCCATAGAGTGGGTCCCACATATTGAGGCAGCTACACACAGATATGAAATGGTATATAATGGTTATCTTTACAATCACAGAATTTGTAACATGCTGAAACGTTTAAAAGTGCTGATACACAAACTACCATCATTTCAGCATGTTTTATAATGAGCACAAATACAATTAACAACATTTAAATAACGCTCAGTCAAGAATAGACTTGAATGAATAATAACTATGCAGTCTTTGCATGGACAAAGTTTAAATCCCTTTCTAAAGAATACATTATTTCAAACAGCTCCTAGAACACAAAGGAAAAATAAATTCTGTAAACCATTAAATCATTAAGGTGGACTTTAATGGTAATCTTCGTGGCAGTATGTTATCACACACTGTTGAAGGTAGAAGCAATCTCATAAAATCTTTTGAATTTAAGGTGGGGGGAAAGCACTGTAATATAATTATAGTGCCATTTAAGGTGGGGCAAAGCACCTTTTTTATGGTGTAAAGTGTGACGAGTTTGTAATTCTGGCTTGAATCTGTTCCTTATTGAATGTGACATCTTGTTGGACTAATCCAGCACACATGAATTAACATCAGTTACAGCCCATAAACAAGTTTTCAGTCTTCAGAAGCTCTGGTGTGGTTCCCAATATTACCTCCCCATCCTGATTTCACCTCCCCAGGTTGGAGGGCCCTTGGGGAGTGGAATCAGGATAGTGGGGTGGAGGGGGGTGAGATTGGAGTTCACATCATGGCTCTGTCACACATAGAATCTTCCTAACTGTGATTAAGGTAGTAATCGTTTTATTTAGGCTTTATTTAACAGGTAATCAGTAATCATACATGTATAACCCTCAAGTTTGTTGTCTTTGTGGAAATGTAAAAATGCAAGCCTCTTTGTAACAGGGATGTTTTTTTTTTTAATTGCTCTTAGAGTGTAAAGGAAACTGCATTTGAATGTAACATTAAACCATTTAATGATGGCAGAATGTTACTTTTAAAGGGAGAAAGAACTTCACGATGTTAACTCGGAGAGGATAAAAGCACTCTAATATAATTAGAGTGATATTTTATTTAACCTCCCTTGGTTTCAAGAGTCCTCGTTTAATCATTTATTTGTCATTTATTTATTTATTTACCTTGAGTTTGACCAGATGGTCAACAAAAACCTCATAATCTCCACTTCTATACTTGAACCTTTGTCAGCTGAACTCCCACGATGCCACTAACACTAAGAGGATAGGGACCACTGGGCAGATTAACCCACTGGAGGAAAGTGCCAACTACCCAGATCTACTACAACAAGTGACAGATGCCCAGGCCCTCAGACAGCTAAGGTGATCACCAGGAATTGTATCAATGACAGGTGCAACTCTTTGACCATTGGGATCCACCCCGGGGGTGGGGTGACTTGGGGTGAGGCATCCATGTTTTAATATTTTTTTAAGTATTTCTTCCATTTGATCTGAAGGAGACAGTTCTGCCTCGACACCAGGTCTTGTGAGCTTGCTTAGTTTAGTCTTTGTAGCATTGCTATCACTTGTACTTCCATGCACATTTTCTTTGCTTTGTGTGATGGGCCCCTGCCATATTAACCTTGCTTCTGTTTCTCTCTAATTAGCCCCTGACCATCATCTGATGCTAATCCTTGCTTCTCCTAAGCCGGAGGTGAGGAAGCATCATAATAGGGCGCAGAGGAACCACCTCTTAAGACTCAGCCCAAAGTTCAGCCTCCATTAATTCAACCACAACAACATAAGCATAAGAATTGTAGCATAATCCCTCCCTCAGCTGGCTAGCTTTTTGGCTAGCGTGCTAAGCATCTGTTATGCTAATTGTTCAACTTTTTGTTAGGTTTATTCCAGTTTATGTAGTGTAGTTGAGAATTGGTGATACCTGAGTGAAATGTTGAATGCAAGGCACTGTGCATCATTAGCTCATACAGTAATACCAGAGCTCAGCACACTTGGAGGAGAACACAAACTGTCCTTTGTGTCCATTTGTAGTGACCGTGTATCTGTTTTTGTCCATGTATCTGGGTATTTACAATAATTTGACCCTTTTTTAAGACCCTCCAACTCTGCTCCTTTAAAAGCATAGGGACTTAAATACATTACATTCTACCTACATTACTATTCTTACCATCTGTAAGCTGAAAATCTTCCCACATGGCAAACCCAATACAACATCTGTGATAAATCTATCATCACACAACTCACATGAAGGTCCACCTTAAGGTTCTAACACAGCTTGATCTCACCAGACCTCAACATGCTTGTTGCATTCAATGCTTGATTGATGCAGCGGGAAACAGAGATTTAGGAAGATTTAAGGTGGTATGTATGATACGTAAGGTTTGTGGTTCTTAAGGAGGTTGGAGGCTGAGAGTCAAATGAGGGCGAGATCAAAGTCGTGTCTGACGTTAGCGATTAATCCCCAGAGATGAGGTCAATGAACGCTACACGGTCACAGCAGAGTTCCTTTACCTTTTAATTGGATTATCCATCGCAATTAGTCTGACCACTCTGCTGTCCAGTTAATGGAGAGCTCACATAAACACTCCTCCACACGGTAATGATCTCTCTCTCTCTCTCTCTCTCTCTCTCTCTCTCTATGTCTTTCACACTCTCTCTCTCCAGACTAAGTAGGTTTAATAGTACAAACATGTTTCGTTCATCCATTCATTAATTCAAATGCAGTGCATGAAGAATTGAAAACAAATTAACAATCAAACAAACTGATATATAGTAAGGGAAAAACGTTTGTATAATATTGTCATCATCATATTTTACAGTAAATACATGTCATTAGATATAACAGCAATTATAATAATAATAATAATAATAATACAGCCATTTAAACATCTATAATGTAATAAACAACAGAATGTATGTGTTCATTCATTCATTCATTCATTCAACTTTTCAGAAAATAGTTTTTGTGTTTAATTATTTTCAAAATAAAGTCAGCCTTCTTCCTGTTTACAGATGCTCAGCCTATGATTTGTGGGTTTTACTCTGTCAAGAGGTTTCTTTACACTCTGCAACTGTATTTTCCAGATCAGAGTTTTCATTCACTCCCACTACATTATACTCCTCCTGTCCCAGGAGTCTAATGACTGCCCCCCCAACGCTTGATGTCCCAGTTGGACCCCAGATGTGACCAGTTTTAAACACTTTGGTCCAGGAGGGGCATCAGTATTTGTGGTGGGCTCTGTGGGTGTAAACACACTGTAGATTTAAGGGTGGGCTAGTATTTTATTTTCTCCAATATGACATTGTTTCACTGGGGTATACACTCCAGTGGTGACACTCGGGTCAAATCCCCATTCATGAACAAAAGAAAAGAACACACCATGGACACAACATTTAAATGTATTTAAAAGTGTATTTAATTTAAATGTATTTTATTTTATTTTTTTTTTTGGTCAAAGGAGAATAATTTGAACATCTGTAGCTTCCAGATATCCCCACAAGGTCACAACATTCATATTTTTCTTTGTCCTGAGGACATTTGCTGCCCAGAAACAACTAAACATACATAGTTTCAGACGCTATGTGGCGAAAAATGCATCAGTCACTTCCAGACAGGGAACGCTGTAGTGGAATCAGCCAGAAATGGAGACTGGTGTCCTCCAAGATTATTGGCCCGTGGTGTGTGTGTGTGTGTGTTCACAGCGAGGAGCCTCCATGTGGAACCGTGGCTCCAGAGGCAAGATATGATGGATGAACCCATGTCTCCCTGCCTCACTCCTGGCAGTCTGTCCTATTGATTAATTCCCACATTTTTTTCCCAGGCGCCTGAAGTGGTTCCGGTTCTAAACTTTGTCCAACACTATTGGCTGGACTCAGCACGGGTCTGGGGCGCTCTTACCTATTCACATTCACTCTAAGCACCTTCAGGCTTCTGTGATTCTTCCCTATTATGCATAAAAAATGGTCTGTCTTGGGGGGGCACATTTCAGGAGTCTACATTTCCCATAATCCAACACTGGACTATACTGACTTATCAACAGCGCAAGTTTACGCTAATAGACATTCCCAGTTTTGAAGCACTACTTGTTTCTACTCTTCTTGGAAGACTTTGTATTCCATGTTGGGACATTGCTGTGAGGATTTCATGGCATTTATCCACCAGAAACTGATGTTGGAAGATTAGTTCAGTCTCTAAAGGTATTGGATTGAGCACCATCGCTCAAGAGAAAGCAGGTTAACTGCTTCACAGCCCCATGCTGAGAGATTTTATACCTGTCTGGCTAACAGCTGGCATTAGGCATGGCGGATGGCAGAAAGAACACACAGTGGCATGAACACCCAGAATGCTTTATATCTGGGAAAAACCTCTGTTTTCTTGATCAAGTGGCCAGGCTTTGATTGTAATAATGCTAATTAAGAAATGACCTTGACTAGAATCGCAGTTGTTAATTTCCACAAGTGATCCCAAACTTTTGAGCTCAGGTACATTTGCCAGAAAGATGCTATTGATGACTTTTTGTTCTTGTTTTGTCCAGGGGATGATGTACTTGGAGGAGAGACGACTCGTCCACAGGAACTTAGCGGCCCGCAATGTTTTGGTCAAGTCTTCCAACCACGTCAAGGTGACAGACTTTGGCCTGGCTCGTCTCCTGGACAACAACGAGAAGGATTACAACGTTGATGGAGGCAAGGTCAGACCTTGAACCATGGTGTAGAACTACGTGCCACTGATGTCAGCTGAGCAATGGCTTACAATTCTAAAGGGGGTTGATTACCATGGCTTTGGTTTGAACATAAACTGTGGACATCAGAACCAGTGTCACACTCTATGGGTCCTGGATTCGATCCTCACTCTAGGTCAAGGCAACCACCCTAGCAACCATTTGGAATTACCTTAGGAACCACCTGAAATACTTTAAAAAGACAATAACGTCCACATGGGGTACATATCATTTCAACAACCAAGAAGCACCTTAGCAAACACTTCATTCATTTAGATCAAGTTTGTGCCAATAAGACAAATGTTCATTCATTCATTCATGTTCTATATCTGCTTCATCCTGATCAGGGTTGTAGTGAGTCCAAAGACCACTCATAACCTTTGGACGCAAACCAGGAACCCATGTAGGACAGGGTGTTAGCCCACAACAGGATGCGAGATTAATTTTATTTAGTGACATTAGTCAACTAACAGCCCTGATTATATTATATTACATGCTTATTACAATATAATAATATTATAATACTTTAATATATAAGGGTAAATAAACCCACTCCATCAAAAAGCAGCTTTGTTGTTGCTAAGCAACTGGTGTAACCTCAACGGAAGACTCACAGAATGATCATCAGTCAGATGTTGTGCTCAGAAGAACTGTTTTGTGCAATGTTGATATATTAATAACAATAATCTAGTCATAATTTATTATTAAGCCTATACCTATAATAATAACAATTTGTTCATCATTTACTCAGATGACAATCAAGTGGATGGCCTTGGAGTGTATTCACTACCGGAAGTTTACCCACCAGAGTGATGTCTGGAGTTATGGTGTGTATTCCCTGTTATGACATTGCAATTCATAATGTAACCATATGAGGTACTCACAGCAACCACGAGCAGCAACTTAGCAGCCACCTAGGACACCTTTGCAATCACCTGAAGCACCATAGCAACAACTTTGAAACAGCTGAGCAACCACATGAAATAGCATGCCATAGTAAAAACCCTAGCAACCATCAGCACACTAGCACCCACCTGGGGTATTTTAGCAATCACCTGAAATGTTATAGCAACAAATAAATACCTGAGCAACCACCTGAAATAGCATAGCATATCAATTACCCTAGAAAGCACATGGACCACTTTAGCAACTACCTGATGTCATAGCCATGACCTTAAAATACCTGAGCAAGCTCCTGTTGCAGCATACCATAGCAACCACCCTAGCAAACACATGGAACCCCTTAGCAGCCACCTGAAATTGCCACAACTGATCATCAGCAACCATGACAGATACCATAACAACAATATTTACATTCACTCACACACTCACATACATATATGAACTGTTTCCTAAAGGGGCAATGCTCATAGTTTGACCTCAGAGATCTTTTGTGTCCTTGCTTCCGCAGGAGTTACCATCTGGGAGCTGCTGACCTTTGGTGGGATGCCGTACGATGGGATCCGCACCCAGGAGATTCCGAACATCCTAGAGAAAGGGGAACGTCTGCCTCAGCCTCCGATCTGCACCATTGACGTCTACATGGTTATGGTCAAGTGTGAGTCCAGCACTGTCTGATGGGAAATTACTCGCATCAGTCACATACACCCCACAGTCTTCATTACACTCACAGTTCATTTACTCTCTGAGCTCTGACTCTTTATTTTAAAATGGGGCAGTTGGTGTTACATCCAATAGCTTATGCGTTTAAAATCTGAATATATTAATGATAAATACCCTCAAAACTTCACAAGTGTGTGTAGGGTAGGGGGTTGGGGGTTTTGGGGGGTGACATGGCATGTATCCAAACATGTCTTTTGTTGCCTTGAAATTCTAAATTCTGACCCCTTCCATGACGTTCCTCCAGGTTGGATGATTGATGCAGACAGCCGGCCAAGGTTCAAGGAACTTGCAGCAGAATTCATCAGAATGGCCCGAGACCCCCAGAGGTACTTGGTCATTGAGGTGAGGGAGAAACATGAATGTTGTTGTTCTTGTTATGTCCATCTTTCATATATCTCATCTCTTCTTTGGATTGACTGGGGGCTGTGTGTTGTGTTTGTGTCAGGGGGACGACAGCATGAAGCTGCCAAGTCCCAACCAGAGCAAATTCTTTCAGAGTCTTCTGGATGAAGATGACTTGAGAGACCTGATGGATGCTGAGGAGTACTTGTTGCCTCACAGCTATCCAGGCAGAGCACAGCCAGACTCCAAACATGTATAAAAGTTTTTTACTTTCATTATGTAACTGCAGTGTTTTGATCTGTGATGGAAGGTTAGTGTTTCTAATAAAGGGGCCAATGAGTGGAAGAGCAAGGCTGGTGTTTCTAATAAATTGTCCAGTGAGTGGAAGTACAAGACTGGAGTTTTCAATAAAGTGGCCAGTGACAGATAGTAGATAGCAGTAGCTTTGCATTGAACTGCAAGTGCTCTTTATTATTTAATACAAACCCAGCCCCCTCACAGCTTCTCTTTCCTCTTCTTTTTTCTTCTTTTTCTTTTCAGAGTCAGTGCCGGCATCATGATGGAGGGATATCCTCCACCTCCACCGGCAGACCCTCAGTCCCTCCAGGGACCCAGCGGGGGCCTGGAGTCTCCCAGGGAGAAAAACACTGTAATGGAAGCCTGAAGAAACAGGCAGGCCTCGGCCTTGTGGAGGACAGCGGGGGTCAGCGCTACAGTGCAGACCCCACCGCCTTCCTGGGGACCTTGTCTCAGAGGGGGGCCACTGATGAGGACAGATATGTGGCCTCTCGGAAGGACAAAGGTCCCTCAGGTAATGAGAAAAGGCTCCTACCAATGTGTTTTGAAAAAATCTCACACTTTGAGACCATGCTATTTCTATCTGAAGCAATATAATATGTAATAAACACAGTAATAGACTTATAAAGTATTTATAACCTTGTTTTTACACAAGGACTATAAAATGTGTAGGCATAAAACCATAATATCTAGACTACCTCTTACTAAGTGCACTTATGAAACAAGGGTACATGATCTCCTAAAGGGGGCATTGATCTAAAAGGGGGCATAATCCACTGTTGACCAGTCAACATAAAGTTTGCCTTCTCTCTATTTGTCCCACATGAAAGAAAGGCAAGATGTTGCTGCATTTTTTAATGCTGTTTTTACCCACGTTTGTCAAATTTTCTTCCAAATTATTGGTTATACCAAAATCCACCTGTCAGTGAGTATCCCCTGATCCCATCCAGATTTACCATCCACATCCCATCCACATGCATCTTCAGAGACATTCAAATTCATCCCGCAAGTTCTTGGCAAACTGCTGATGAGGCAATGCCACTGCACAGCTTAACTTGCCGGAGGAGAATGCAAACTGCCCAGATCTGTCACATCGTACTTGTCACTGTATATTTTAATGCTTACATAGAGGTTTAAAATATTAAGCTTAAGGATATCTGAATAAAAAAAATAAATTTACAAGAAAAAGATCACTTAGTAAGTTGTTTTTTTTTTTTAAATATATGACACTATTGTGTCTTGATATTGTAATCTCTGTAGATCACCTGAATCCAATTGAAGAGAATCCCTTCGTCACTCGACGGACAAGTAGTGAGATTCATGCACTGGACAACCTGGGTTACCACAGCACTCCTGATGGATATCCCAAGGTGGATGAGCCCCTGTACCTCAACACATTCCACAACAAAGGCAATATGAACCAAGTTGCTCTGAAGAGAAATGGAGTTTCTGCTCCACCTCAGATTACAACAGCGACAAACGCCATAAGCAGCCATGCTCCTCTGACCACCCAAACAGGGAGAGCCCATCACCACAGCCAAGGAGCACATGTTCATTTTGCAATTCCTCCTGTTCAGCCTTCTCAAAGTGGACCAAAGAGTCAGAATGACAACCATGCTCATTTGGCCCAAGCTGCCCACACCAATCTCCTAAGCATCTCTGGGCATTCTCCAGCAAGTCAGATATGCCACATCAACCAACAAATCCAGCCTGGTCTTGCAGACCAGCAGGTTCATCTGGCAAAACCTGCAGTCACTGGGAAAAGCAATCTCCCAGGTCATCCCATCCTCACAGGCAGCACATCTCACCCGGGTACTGCTGGAACCATAATGCTGAGTAAAAAGTATTGGAAGACCTTTGACAACCCCGAGTATTGGCAACACAGTCTTCCACTCAAGGCACCTCAAGAGAACCCTCAAGAGTCATCTCAGAGTTGCAACACAAACCTCTACAAGCAGAACCTCTACAAGCAGAATGGCCGTGTCCGATCAACAGTGGTTGAAAACCCAGAGTATCTTTCACATTCTGAAGCCATGAAGCCTGGGCAAGTTCTGCCACCACCGCCATACCGGCAAAGGAACACTGTAGTGTAACATCCCGGTCAACATTTCTCACAAGGCCTGATTCCTCTACCAGCACCTTAAAAGTTCATCCTGTTTTTGTTGTCCATTCTGGTAACTGGAACCCCCCTGACCTTTGTTGTTTTCTGCAAGTATCAGTGGTCCTTACAGAAGGAATATCAATCCAACCAAGTGCCTCAACTTACCCATTCCAAGTAGACCTTCATTCTCCTTACCATTTTCCAGAATACCAAATACCTGGTACTCGTCAACTCTCCTAACTGGATTCTATTTGTCTGAACTTGATTTGGTACAAAACCTGTAACCTGGATGTGTTAAAATGGGATGTGGTCTTGTGACTAAAAACATCTGGAAGGTGCAAGGCACATCAGTGTCATGGAGGACAACTGGTCTGCTTGCACTACTACAGGCAAGATTGCCCTGCCCATTGACATTGGTTTTGGGTCAGTACACATCTGTAGATGCGTTTTTCAAAATGTCTTAGTTATTGTCATTTTCCAGACTTGTCTGACACCAAGGACCTTTTAGCCAACATTCCAACTTGGCCAGCAAGTGTCAACATTAAATTTACTCCAGTTTTGATTACATTTTTTTTACAGACACAGAGACCAATTATAGTCTGAATTTATAGAGACCTTCTGCAGTTGAACTTTAACAAAGCAGAGGTTGCACATAATGTGTGTTTAATGTAAGCAGGTTGTGTTAAAGAATGAGGGTGAATGATGATGACACTCACATTAAGCACAGGACGTATATGAATTGACAGCACTGAATAAACAAGTCATTAGCAATGTTAGCAGATTTTGGAGAATGGGTTAAGACCAATGTTTTATCAATTAAATATCAGGTGATCTCCAATGGAGAATGTTGCTTATGGTATTGTGACAGTTGATGCTTTTGTCTCTGTGAACGAACTTACTCTCTGTGAGAGTGTATGTGTACATTGTGCCAAGCGAAATGCAAATATCCACTAATTTATGGATTGTTAAAAAAGAGGTTGACCATATTTATGTATTTATGTTTATGCTGTTTTAATTACCGAGTTTTACTTGCATGTGCTGTTTACTTTTACTCATTAAATAAATTGTAAATTGTTCGATTTTACCCTAAGCTAACCACAACTTGAGGTTTAGATAAGAAAAAAGTCAGGATTTCCCGTTGTGTTTATTGGGTTGGGCCGAGAGTTGTGCAGCCCTGTTGCTGCAAATTTTCAGCCCACGAGTCTATACAAATAGTTGTTTTTATTTACAACGTATTTGAGTGACAATGTTTACATCTTCCCCTTTGTTTCCTTTTGTTATTTTAACTGGCCTTGCCATCTTTTGTTGCTGCTTGTCACTGCTGTGTCTTCTATTTGTTGAAAACAATGAATAAATAAAGGTATTGTTTAACAGAGCGTCCAGCTGTTTCAGGAAGCAGACAGAAACGTATTGTTGGAACTACTTTAATTGGGTCATATCTAATATATTTTTTATTTATTTATTGACTCAGTTTTTTTTTTTACATTCTTTTCCCAATTTAGGCATGTCCTATCCCACTCACTGACCCTGCCTCCTACTATAATGCGATTCTACCAAGCTAGAAGGGTGAGCTAACAAGTATTTTCACTGAGCACACTTGGAAGAGAACATTAATTGCCCATTTACTTACATAAGCTTCAGGACACTGGAGCTGTATTACAACTTTGTACACATTTAATTTAAAGCAATACATAGCAGACAGTCTGAGAGAAATTAGTCAAAATTAGTCCAATCTAGTAGATGGGTGCTTGCTCTCTGATGGTAAAATAATTACCAAATCATACTGAAAGGTTTCACCTATCTAGGGTGCTCTTTTACTCTTTTTACTAATTGATGGTGATCTTGATCCCAAAGTGAAGACAGTCATGACTGTGGAAAGGCAATCTCTCAATGATGTGGTAGGTACCATATAAAAACAAATATATTTCAATCTGCTGTAACCCACTGTCAACAACAGTCAGGCTAAGGATCAGAGTTTGGAGGTCTTCACTGTCTAATTGTCCTGGGTTTAAACCCACCTCTTGTCACTATCTGTAAACAGTATGGTGTATTCTCCTCGTGTCTGTGTGGGTTTCCTCTAGGTGCTCACTCCGGTTACCTCCCACAGTTCAAACATATGTGTTGGTAAGTATTTTTTTTTTGCATGTTGCTAAGTCTACATGTGTGTGTGAGTGTGTGACTAGGTTAGTGTATGATGCACACATGTTCCTGCCGTACACCCAGTGACTCCAAACCCACCACAAAGCTGATCAGTATGATGCTTACAGAAGATGAATGAATGAATTAATGTAAATTTTAGCAAGTAATCCCAGCCGTGTAATAAAAGCCATGTTAATGTATGTAAAAACTATTAGAATGCTGCATTTACATTCTTAAAAAATAAAAGTGCCAAAGAAGAACCACATTTTTTTCCAAAAAGAAAAAAAAGCATTTGTTTGATGTTCCCATTTAAAATTCATCAGCAAAAATGGAACCAAAAGAACCCATTGTAGCATCTTCATTTTTAAGAGTGTATGCTCTCCGAAACATCTAGTGTCATTTTAATAACTCCTTTATAGACTTCTAGAAGTTGGGGTTTATGAGCCCATTAATGAACGCATAGACATTACTTTTATTAATTCTGACCTGTACTTTAATACTATGCTTAACAACAGACTTACAAAATGGCCCAGAGGACATACGGATGTAGGTCACACCCTGCAAAGATGCACTGCCGACTCAATGCTGGTGCTGGCAAACTGCATGCAAACTCAAAGTGGCCTAAATACTCATTCAAAATGCCTGTAATTATTCTGCTGGCAATGGCGACTGGACATTCCCAAAAATTGACCTCTGGTGACATGTGACTATAAATTGTCTTTTTAGTGGTTTGCGTGAGGTCCATCCAAGTCCTGTCAATCCTGGTGAAAAGAGGGCCAAGAAAGAGTAGGATGTGGGTCAAACCTGGGTCAGAAACTGGGTTCTTGCTGTTGTTTCTTTAAAATAAATTTGAACTCTTGTTAAAGTACCTTGATATCCATTGGTTGCAGTCACGTTTTTTATTTATTTTTTTATTATTATTTTTTTTTTGGTGATGGATTGGTTCGAGATCACAGCACGGATGTAAACAGATGGGAAAGATTGGATAAACTTATCTCATGCACTGCTTTTCTCCCTGCACTAGAGTGTCTCACAGCACCCAGAAGTACAGAAGGAGGAGCATACATGATCCCATAATGACGAGAAAACGACTTTTGCACTTTTAGCCATAGTAGCATTTTCATCATAGAATCTAATGTAAAACTGTTTGCATAGCATTCTCTTGTAACATAATCTGTGTGAGGCTGAATCCCAAATGTATATCTCTACACCCTCAGTAGGGCACAGTGTAGGTCATAAAATAATGGTTTCTGCACTCAATTAGTGCGTTTTATGTCAAAAATAACTTTTAATTGGCTACAAGGCTCATGTTTTCCTGTTGAATTAGTGTGTTATTACTGTCTGGGTGTGGTATTTTTAGTTGCATTATATGTGATTATATGTTTACAAATGAGATGCAGTTAAATAGGTCAAGGTGTTCCTTTAACAATTAAATGAGTATGAGAAGTGCTAAAATCTGCTTTTGAGTTGTTGAGTGTGTTTGAGTAATGTGTAAGTGCCAAATATGGTGGCTCATCTACACAGTGATGTCACTTATAACCCATGAGTAGGGCCCAAGTATTTACTTTAGGCCTTCCAAGTGAAGTTA
Source organism: Hoplias malabaricus (assembly GCF_029633855.1). Classification (NCBI taxonomy): domain Eukaryota; kingdom Metazoa; phylum Chordata; class Actinopteri; order Characiformes; family Erythrinidae; genus Hoplias; species Hoplias malabaricus. Next base: position 83,483,847 of record NC_089801.1, read on the forward strand.
CTGCATGTTCTTTCTTTAGGTTATGATGCTTCGTGACACAGATTTCTATTCACAGAACAGACCTCAGTGGGGGAGATGGGTTTGTTTGTGTCAGGGGAGAAATGCCTGAAGTTCCTGCTGTGAGCGACTTGAGCTCATTCCCAGAATTGTACAATGACTTCATTCCACACAATCTAAAAACAGCAACATTACCCCCATAAATCATGCATAGTGATCCCAGCGAAGCCTCCTGATGTCGTCTCGTGACATGCTCTTGTCCCAGAAGATGCTGTTGTTATTGTATTTTAGGAATACGACATCAGCAATAATCTTTCATCTGCGAGTCCTGCTGCTCATAATGAGGCTTCATTGTATCCGGACAGAAGCAGATGCCAATACGTTACAGACCCTGGTCAAGACGTGACATTTAAAGTTTGGGCTGAAACTCTCCACCGTCGACCCTGAGAATGCAACCCAAATATTAATCAGCTCAGCGTTAAAGTAATTAAGCCACTGCTCAGGCGACAGGACGTGAACTTCCTGACATCATTATAAAGTTCTGCCACTTGGGAGTTTGGGATCATTCACAATTCACTTAAAATGAATCTTAAGCTTCCAACTGGCCACTTTATTAGAAACACCTACCTTGGGCTTTCTTACACTGGCCACTTTATTAGAAACACCTACCTTGGGCTTTCTCACACTGGCCAGTTTATGAGAACCACCTATCTTAGGCTTTCACACAATAGCCACTTTACCAGAGTCACCTACCTTGGGCTTCCTCACACTGGCCAGTTTATCAGAACCACCTATCTTGGGCTTTCACAAAATAGCCACTTTACCAGAGTCACCTACGTTTGGCTTTCACACAATATCCACTTTATCAGAATCACCGTCCTTGGGCTTTCTTACACTGACCAGTTTATCAGAAACACCTACCTTGGGCTTTCACAAACTGGCCACTATATTATAAACACTTACCTGGGGCTTTCACAAAGTGGCCACTTTATTGGAAACACCTACCTTGGGCTTTCTTACACTGGCCAGTTTTTTTAGAAACACCTTGGGCTTTCACAAACTGGCCACTTTATTAGAAACACCAACCTTGGACTTTTTTACACTGGTCACTATATTAGAAACATCTACCTTGGGCTTTCACAAATGGGCCACTTTATTAGAAACACCCACCTTGGGCTTTCTTACACTGGCCATTTTATTAGAAACACCTACCTTAGGCTTTCACACACTGGCCACTTAATTAGAAACACCTACCTTGGGCTTTCTCACACTGGACAGTTTATCAGAACCACCTATCTTGGGCTTTCACAAAACAGCCACTTTACCAGAGTCACCTACGTTGGGCTTTCACACAATAGCCACTTTATCAGAATCACCTACCTTGGGCTTCCACATCTTGGTCACTTTATTAGAAACCACAAACATGTGCTTAAAATACACAGGTCACTTTATTAGAAACACCTGTTTGGTTATTCATACACAAATCTTACCACTACTGTCACTTTTACACCTACTTTATTCAAGCAAAAAAAACAGGATGCAGTGATTTTAGAGAGGGACTGAATTTGCGGTCCGTAGAAACCCTCCACAATTCTCCTCATATTGGCTTCTGAAGGCCAGAAGGCTTGGTATTTTACAGAGGGTTTTATGAAAAATGAGAGGTCACATAGTTGAAAATACAAGCCTGGAGCACAGGATGGATGTAAAAGCCCTGGCTACTATATCACACACTGGCTTTACTGTGGAAAACCGGTCGTTAATTGGAACGGGTCAGCGGCTGACAGAAACCCTTGAACTTTGTCCAGGTTGTTATTCTTCTTTCTACTCATGTCCAGGAGGAAGATTTAGCCTCGGTGACTTCGGTAAAGGGCATAATGTCAGAAAAAAAGTCTTTGTTGCTGTCTTTTTCTCAATTTTTTAAGGTGGATTGTGTAGTTCAAATAACATTCAAATGACCTCCACGTTTCTATGGTGATTGTCCATTTGATTACCTTCACTGACCATACAGGTGTACTTTGAAGTCCTAAAATTAGATAATGTAGTCTACCTGTTGCTCTGCATATTTTAACCCAGCTTTCACTCTGTTCTTCAAAGCTGAGAGCCCCCACAGATGAGCTACTGCCTCTGAGTTTACAAGGACCACCTACACGGTGGATCAACATGTGGACAGTGAGTGGACACAGGGTTGAAAACTCCAGCAGCATACGTTGTGTCTGATCCCTTTTTACCAGCACAGCACACACTAACATTCCACCACCTTGCATAGGACTATTTATGTATGCCTATGCTGTTTATCATGATATTATAGATGACATAAGGCATTTATGAAGTATTTATTAACACAGAATTCTTAGGACAGCACTCCACACTCAATGAGCGATAGCCTCCTATTTAGCTTTTGTTTATGTTCCAAAGTGTCCCGGAATGACAGTTTGGAAAGAAGCCATTGTGCGCTGGATGCTAAATCTGACTTCATGTGGTGCAAGCAGGCAGAAAATTAGACCTCACCGCTGGGCAGCCCGGCATTTTGTGGCCATGGACAGGAGGAGTGTGGGCCTCTTTGTCCTTCTAAACTGCTGCTTTAGCGTCCGTGACCTGTAATAAATGAGGGGCTGCTGGGAAGTGGCAGCTGGGAGACCGAGGGAATTCAGAGAGAAAGAGAGAAAGAGAGAGAGAGAGAGATAGGAAGTGTAGGCCAGTTGTGAGCTGGTGTCATCCCGTGTCTGTGAAGCCAGAGAAGGCTCTGGAACATTGGAAACGGCCCACACAAACGTCCCCACAGAGACGCCATCCGTCTTGTCCCGTTAAAAGGGACATAAAACGTCCTTTCAGGAAGGTGGGGGGCCGATGGCGCGTGTCCTTAGTTGGCCGTCTCTTTTCTGAAGCCTCTGATAGACCATCATGTCCACGGCTTTATGATCCCAGCACCCGGCTGTGGTGATTCACGACCGCAGGAGATCGTAATGTAATGCTGACCTTTGACAAGAGAACGAGAGGATTGTGGGATTTACGGTGAGGGAGGAAAGGTGCGGAATGGAAGCTGCCATGATTTAGGGAGATAGCGTTTGGGCTCGAAAACAATGGAAGCTGATAGAAAACTGGAAGAGGTCCAGAGTGAAGACCATTGGATTCTTAAGTTTCAACAATTTGTAGCTGAACTTAATATGAAAGCAGACATCTAAAACAGTGGGGGCATCATAAAGCTGAACTGAAGGGTAATGGACTTAGAAGCCTGAAGGTCACCATACCCAATGCCAAATGCCAAATAATGGCCAGAAGGATGTAAACCTCCTTGGCTTTCCAGATTTGCGTAGTATGTTCTTCTTTTCTTTGGCTTGTTGGAACCCCACCCATTACCTTCCTAATTATAGCATAGCTGACATAAAATCCACACAGCCATGTTCCATCATCCAGTTAAATTTCTCCAGGTCATCAAAACTTGTACATGCTATGTTTGATTTTAGAAAGTTGATGGATTCTTTCATTTATTTGTCAAATCTATGAATAATGTTGTAATGAGTGTCAGACAATAGGCCAAAACTACCTCACCACGTTACGACAAATCCTGTGGCCTCTAAAATGGTTTCGGATTTCACATCTGGCTCTGGACCATCTCTCCCCTGGGCTTCGCCTTAAACACTCCACTCTGTAATAAAGAACTATAGCTCCTGGCAAGGTGAAGCGATGTAATCCCAGACCAGAAAGAGGGGGAGGATGGAGAGAAAGAGAAGAAGAAGCAGCGAGCTAATACTCTCATTTTCCAGGGTCCAGGGTCAGGGACTGGTGTGTGAGTGTGTGTATGTGTGTGTCCTTTGACTCAAGCAGTCTGGCTGATTAATCAGTCTGTCTCTAAAGGTGTGTGTGTGTGTGTGTGTGTGTGTGTGTGTGTGTGTATGTGTCTGGTCTTTTTGCTTTTGTATCTTCAGGCACTAAAATGTCCATCTGGGTCACCTGTATTAATGAGATCTTCAGCAGGGCTCTGGGTTCAGAGCATGGATATTTTCTTTTTTTTTTATAGCTCCATTTGATTCCTGGTGGAAGAGGGACAGTCTATATTATCCATCACATCTATGTGATTTATGATAAATATATTTAGCAAAAAAAAAATAAAAATAAAAATAGTTTCACCCAGAAGGAATTAACCAAGTGGAATGAAACTTGGTGGGTTGGTTTGATATCACAAGACATGAAAATGAGAACATCCAGTCTGGCATAGTCTGAACAACCTGTTTCTCATGTAGTCCTGGACATAGATGGCTAGGTAGATGGCAATGGTGATCCTTCCCATTGGTAGCATCTCTCCGTCACATTTTGCTGCCGCAGCTCTACAGCTTCTAAATGCTGTTTGCAGCCAGCGCCTCGAAGTCCGTGTGGTGCTCCACATCCGGCACCAGCAGAAGAGGAGTAGGACGTGGACCCTGTGCCACACTGGACTTTATCATATCTGCTCCTTCTGCCTAGCCACACCTCCCTCAGCCACAGCTGTCTGTTTATCATAATTTAATAAGTGTGATGGCTAACACTGATACTCCCTCTTCCACCGTGCTGCATCACTGTCACCATCCACCCCCCAAACTGGATGAATTATTGCCCTGAATGAAGTGGATGATCAGATAAGGAGGTTTGTCAGACTAGGTTTAATAAATAGTGAGGCCAGGCAGAGTCAGGGCTAAACCTGAGCATGAAATCTGTTAGGGGATCCCACCCCATAGGCACTGATGGGGAGATGCCATTTATCACAGTGTAGGCTTTATTTTAGAACAAGTTTTTTTTTTTTTGCTCACTCTGTGGAGGTCTACTATTTACCATCTTGGGTGCCAAGAAAATGATGTGTGCAAACACAGCAGATCTTTTCATGTAGCGTTGAGTAATGACAATAACAATAATGAAGTTAATGAGGTGAAAATCCAATCTCGCCTGGCCTGTAAATAATTCGCTTCCCGTCTAATTTCGGCAGCCGTCACTTTTGAAGACGGGGAAGAGAAATTTATAAAGAATGGACCAGTAGAAAGACTCCAAATTGATTTGAATGTTAAATCCAACTTCTTGTTTCTACACACATTTGACCACATAGGTGCACTTTGTACTTCTATAATTACAGACCGTAATCATGTGTATGTTGCTCTGCATACTTTTTCACCCACTTTGACCCAGTTCTTCAATGGTCAAGACCCCCAACAAAATAGGTAAGCTATTATCTAGGTGGTGGGTCCTGTGAGGGCTGTTATCATTGAACAACATTGTGAAAGATGGTTAAAAACATATGCAGAGCAACTGATGGACTACAGTCCACAGCTGTAGAACTAGAAAGTACCCTTTGATGGTCAGTGAAGCTGAGAAACTTGGCAGTGTCCATAGAGGCAAAGAAATGAGTACTACCTTATGAATGAATGCCTACAGTAAAGTGATACCATGCTTTAATTTCATCTCCACCCTTTTAAGGTGAACATCCCATTGATTCTGGAACAGATCCCCAGCCAAACACTGTTTCTCAGCTCAAGCAGAAGCACATTGAAGCAGGTTTCTGGAGGTGGAGGCATAGTAGCCACCATGCTGTCCACCTGCAGAGTTATGTCTGATGGAGAGGTTCAGGAAACGTGATTTTTCTCCTCCTCCCTCCTCCGACCATCTGCTCCTGAGCCTCTCTCTTTCTCTTCATTAGAGTGAAGCTCTGGGCCATTCACAGCTAGAGCAGTGTACCACAAACAGGAGGAGAATGGAGGAAGTGGAGCAGTCACTAATGCTTTCCACGAACAAATGGGGAAGCTGAAATGATTGGGGTAAACACCAATACGTGACTGGGGAATGCACACTCGATACTGGCCACTAGGCGTATCCCTAGGTATTGCAGTCTGGATTTGCCTGGATGGCGTTTGCAAAGAATATTTACACTCATTATGAGATTGCCATATTTATGAGCTGAAAAATGATGCTCTGAAGCAGCTGCACAAGAGCCTATGCTCAGCATGCTCCAGCTTCATCCAACACCCCTGGGGTCCAGGACAAGTTACCAATCCCCCGAGGGGATCAATGGCATCAAATCCACACACTGTTAATATATCAAATACTGAACATAATCTCTACTGACACCCTTCACTTCTGAGGAGCAAATGTTGGAGGAACTGATGTCCAAATACTGCTGGACATATAGAGTAGTAGAGGATGGATGCTGTAATATGTTGTTTGCTATTGCAATCCACCAGGAGGTTTCTTATTTGAGCTCCTTGCCTCAGGGACAACTGAGCACATGTCTTCCCATCTCCACACGCTCTCACAGCTGCTGATCTTTTGTTAGCGTGTAGTGTGTATGCATTTAATTTAAGCTTAACATGTTACCTACAGCTTAATGTTCATTTTTCAGGTGTGATTTACATAGCCATCCATCTACAGAGAATAAGGAATAGGGATTATTGTCTGGGAATTGCCTTTGGCATTCCTTGCTAGTTATTAGTCTTCCTTGTGCTAGCATATGGTGCACAGCAGTAACCCAATGGCATTATAAAAGATGGACAGAAAAAAGCAAAAAAAAAAAAAAAAAAAAAAAAAAAAAGAGAGTACCTGGTGGAGCGATTAGGTCTAGAGCACAAACAATGCAATTAAGGCCTTACCACAAAGTAAGCGCCAACAAGGAAGCTAATGTAGCCTCATAACAATTAGTGGAAGCTAATCTGGATATGTTAGCATCATATTGTCATTAAACTCTGTCAAATTGGCTGCTAAGGCAGACTGTCAGTCTTTGTTTCCCCGTATTAATGCTAAGTCAGACATGCTAGCCAGGTATAAGTATCAGCAGCTGATGAGCTCCATTTACTCACACATTTAAACACTTCTTTTGGTTAACAGTGTTAGCATGTTGAAGTGTATAGCAATGCTAAAGGCTGTGTGTGTTTTCTAGCATTTATGATGGTGTGAAAGTTAATCGTATGATTGTAACATTATTAAAGTTGTATAAAAATAGCAGATTAGTACATGTTGTCTGTGTGTGTCTACTATCATGTTCATCAGTTGTGTGTGCATCTCTTTTTATCAGCCTCTTGTTATCAAATGTGTGTCTCTAGTAATTTGTGTGTGTCTGTTTTTATCAGTGAGTGTCACTTGTAATTAGTGTATATCTAATATCAGTGTTTAACTTTATCAGTGTGGCTGTTATCTGTGTTTAAATTCATGTTTGTTTTCATCTGTGTGTCTGTTGTAATCAGTGAATGTCTGTTGTAATCAGGGTGTGTCTGTTTTCATCTGTGTGTCTGTTGTAATCAGAGTGTGCCTGTCGTAATCAGGGTGTGCCTGTTGTTATCAGGGTGTGTCTGTTGTAATCAGGGTGTGCCTGTCGTAATCAGGGTGTGCCTGTCGTAATCAGGGTGTGCCTGTCGTAATCAGGGTGTATCTGTTGTAATCAGGGTGTGTCTGTTGTAATCAGGGTGTGTCTGTTGTAATCAGTGAATGTCTGTTGTAATCAGTGAATGTCTGTCGCAATCAGGGTGTGTCTGTCATAATCAGGGTGTGTCTGTTGTAATCAGGGTGTGCCTGTTGTAATCAGTGTGTGTCTGTTGTTATCAGGGTGTGCCTGTTGTAATCAGGGTGTGTCTGTTGTTATCAGGGAGTGTCTGTTGTAATCAGTGAATGTCTGTTGTAATCAGTGTGTGTCTGTTGTAATCAGTGAATGTCTGTGGTATTCAGGGTGTGCCTGTTGTAATCGGGGTGTGCCTGTTGTTATCAGGGTGTGCCTGTTGTAATCATGGTTTGTCTATTGTAATCAGTGAATGTCTGCTGTAATCATGGTGTGCCTGTTGTTATCAGGGTGTGCCTGTTGTTATCAGGGTGTATCTGTTGTAATCAGGGTGTGTCTGTTGTAATCAGGGTGTGTCTGTTGTAATCAGAGTGTGTCTGTTGTAATCAGCGTGTGCCTGTTGTAATCAGTGAATGTTTGTTGTAATCAGTGAATGTCTGTCGTAATCAGGGTGTGTCTGTTGTAATCAGGGTGTGCCTGTTGTAATCAGTGTGTGTCTGTTGTTATCAGGGTGTGCCTGTTGTAATCAGGGTGTGCCTGTTGTTATCAGAGTGTGTCTGTTGTTATCAGGGAGTGTCTGTTGTAATCAGAGTGTGTCTGTTGTAATCAGTGAATGTCTGTTGTAATCAGTGAATGCCTGTGGTATTCAGGGTGTGCCTGTTGTAATCGGGGTGTGCCTGTTGTAATCAGGGTTTGTCTATTGTAATCAGTGAATGTCTGCTGTAATCATGGTGTGCCTGTTGTAATCAGGGTGTGCCTGCTGTTATCAGGGTGTATCTGTTGTAATCAGCGTGTGTCTGTTGTAATCAGAGTGTGTCTGTTGTAATCAGCATGTGCCTATTGTAATCAGTGAATGTTTGTTGTAATCAGTGAATGTCTGTCGTAATCAGGGTGTGTCTGTCATAATCAGGGTGTGTCTGTTGTAATCAGGGTGTGCCTGTTGTAATCAGGGTATGTCTGTTGTAATCAGGGTGTGCCTGTCATAATCAGGGTGTGCCTGTTGTAATCAGGGTGTGCCTGTTGTAATCAGTGTGTGTCTGTTGTAATCAGTGAGTGTCTGTTGTAATCAGTGAATGTCTGTTGTAATCAGTGTGTATCTGTTGTAATCAGTGAAAGTCTGTTGTAGTCGGTGTGTGTCTGTGAACTGCATTCTAGACTCAGCAGAACTGCTGCAACTTGAAATGTGAAAAATTCAACCTGAGGAAGAAGGCAGCCTTGTCCTTAAGGGAGTTAATGCCTTGTACCTTAAGGTACCTGAAAATCAGAAGAGACAACTATCGACTCTTCAGAGGCAGTACAAAAATCAAATTTGGATCAAGATATCAACCAAATATTACTTGGCCACAATGATGGTCCCTGTGAATTGTGCATTCAGGATCAAAAGGGTACAAGGCACTTTCTTGCATAACGGCAAGGCTGCCTTCTTCCTCAAATTAGAGGTTAACCTTAACCATTATTTCCCACGTTTTGAGTTTCCAGGTTTCAGTATTTCCTTAGGCTCTGGGGGTCCCATGTTACAAACAGTTACTGAAGCTTGAGGAAGGCAAAGGAACTGTGAAAGATTCTGCAGGAAAGCATATTGCAACTTTACAAACCAGGAAAAAATACAAAACGACATCCAAAGATTTGAAACTACCAATCAGTGCAGCTCACATCCCTGTCTCACTGTTGGCTATCATGACTTTTGTTATAACCAGTCTGCAAATACTAAAGATTTTTAAAACATCTGCCAGGAAATATTGTCAGGATGCCATGAAAAAACCATCAATCAACTTCTACTGAAATGCAGGGATCTCTGAAATCAAGTGGAGAGGCTATTTCAGCTGGCCAAATAAAGAGATACTTGAACAAAATTCATCTAGATGGCAGAGAGGCCAGAAAAAAAAAGACATTGCTGAACCAGCATCACAAATTATCATGAAATGTCTGCTTACAATAGGCCAAAAAGCACACAGAGAGAACAGCTGAACCAAAATTCAGTTCAACAAAGCCAATATAGAGGAGCTCAAAATCCCAGTGCTCTGTGCGAGCTGTAGAGGCTTAGGGACTTGGGTCAAGGTGGATAGATGACTGCAGTACCTAATTAGAGATTGATGCAGGAAGACTTGAAAGATGCACATGGGTTGAATCCAGGATCCACAGAGGCCAATGCATTCCCTCGCTTAAGTGCAAGGCCAACCCTGTTCCTCCAGGTTGGAGGTTAACTTGCCAGAAAAGTCTCAAGATTTCCATCCTTGAGAGACACAACATTAAATGCTACCGTACACATGGACTCAAATCAACCACTGTTGCCGTGGTAATCCCTGTCTTCATTGATTGGCCCCAAACTATAAACCAAGGCCTATGGGACGAATGGTGATTGTTCAATTATAAGACTGTGTCATTCTGTCACACCTATTAATGAATTCATTACTTATTTCTTGGTGTCAGTAATCTTAGTGAGGAATCAATTTAACCTTAGACACCCCAGCATTGCGGAGGGTCTAATCAAATGTCTGATCTCTGTGACACCATCCAATCAAATAAGGACATATTAAACCATTGTTCCGCATGTGTGACATGCTCTGGTTCATCTTGAACATATTATTTAATAATGACAGAATATTATATAATAATTGGTCAACAGAAAACCCTTAAGGTATATATTTTCATGTTCTAGAGTAAACGTCCTTTACCGTCACCTCAGCTTCTGCACCCTGGAACCTAACATTGTGAAAGACAATGCTTCCAATTGAGCAGGTATACTTTAGCCTAAGGTCACTATGTAGGGCTCTGGAACTGTGTTCCCTGGAGTGATACAGCACAATCCAATGTCACTGAAATGAGCTAGAGTGGCAGAACTCAACATCTAAAATTAGTACCTGACTTAGCTAGAGTTTTAATTGCTGAATACCATCAGATCCTCACAGCAATGTTCTAATATCTAGCATAAAGCCTTCAAGAGGTATGTTGGATAAGCACATATATGGGTTAAGGGAGACAATTTAAAATAAATAAATAAATAAACAAGCCACTGGACTAAGCAAGGACTCAGCTTTAGCCGCTAATAAGAGCAGCCGTCCACACTGCTGCAGGGCATTGGACGCTATACATGACACATCAGCATGATGGAGCAACACTTCTACACACACCGAGCCAAAAAAAGTTTGGACGAGTCACAGCCCGTTTGAGAAGGGAGAGCAGTTGTCTGGCAATGGTCAGGGGGCTGAAAATGTCCAGACATGTCCAGCCCTGCAGCTGAATAGGTGTCATATTTGGATTCAACACTCAGTTTGATCTGATCAATCAAAAGTGGAGTGTCCAAGCTACTAAATCTACCCGTGTGAAAGTGATCAGTAAAATGAGCACCGTGGTCTGGGCCTAGAACCGATAAACTATTGATTCTGAACAGCCACTAAAGTGTTCTAGATTTTCGGTATATGTTTAGCAGTCCAGGACACCCAGCAGACCAGCAGCATGTGTTATACATAACACACCTGATGGTACTCAGCCAATCAGATCTGACTAATCATTTGAAACACTCAATAATGTGTCAGTTCACAGATAAAGTCATGCCTTTCAACCAAGTGAGCCAATCAGTTTGCTGGTTACACCATGAGCCAAGGGGTTTCGACAATATTGTGGTCTTAGTTGGGAAAAGCACTAATGAGACCTAAATCATGGTATTTTTATATTTAATTCTGCAATTGTCTAACACTGGACCTTACAGAATTTGTAATAAATACCACAGCCAAATTATTCAAATACTTTCAATTCAATTCATGTATAAAGCACATTTAAAAGGTAACACTCACCAATAAAACAATGACAAAGTCAAAATCAAGACAACAGGATAAAGATAAAAGTACAAAGTCAAAATAGAAAAAAAGAAAAGGAAACAAAGAGAATAAATGTAAAAAATAATTAAAAGTATGATGTAGAATTAGTGTTAGTGCAATACTTAGTGCCAAGGTTAGGGTGATGTCTAAAGTTCTTAGCATTATCCTGATAATGTCCCTCTTTGTGTCTAACGTTGAGCTTGAACAGATAAGGAATGTTTGTTTTTTTTTTAATTAAAATTTTATTAAGACACTTTATTCAAATGACGACTGGAACAAAAAGGCACTATAATAAGATTTCTCTTTATATGGTAGTCATGTTTCCAGTTGATTCTGCTTGGCTCATGGTGGTGTTTCGTGCATGAATACCCACATGATTATATATATATATATATATATATATATATATATATATATATATATATATATATAAATATGTTTATCACAAAAAGAGCAGTAGCTACATTTTTATTCAATAATTCTGTCTGAAATAAAACACACAGGGAAACTGTCATTTGACAGGACGAGGCATCAACTGCCCTGTTCTAAAGCAAGTTAACGGAAAGTGGTTTCCCTCCAAGTCAATTTGGCACATTTCTAGTGGTCCACTTAGTGTGCAGTTCCACATAATGTGTGGACATCTGCTGCATTCAGCTGATAGAGTGAAATAATAACTATATTATAAACTTCATAGCCATAACTTTTTAAATAATCAGTTTAACCAATGTTTCATCTGAAACGAAGCAAGAGCACAGTCTGTACCCTGCTGGGAGGGAATTACACTACAAATGTATTTTCTGTGAGGATTTCATTGTGGTCAACATTTAGGGTGTTGTCAGGGATTATTGTTGCATGATTATTTGTGGAGAAGGCAATACAGGTCAAATAAAAGGTGTTGAATGGACACAGTGAGTATCACTGCCCTTGTCAAAACTGGGTGCTTTTTTATGGGTGCTGAAGTTATGGCCCCATTATAAAGCTAAGGCCAAAACCATGTGATGTTATCATTGGCAGAGGATTGATTTTAGTCACTGTGTTGTTGTTGAAAATAGGGCTGTTAATCATGATTAATCACATTGACCCTCCTAAAAATGAAGTTCCATGTTATTTAATGACACATTAATAAAATTGCAATGCTAAAACTTCCTTGTAATTGTTTTGGGTAGAAAAAGGTTTAGAGTGATATTCATGAACATCTGGGGAGAGGAAAACTTTCTTTATCACTTTATTATAATCTTTCAGTGTTGTTTTCGGGATTTTTGAATTAATATATCTTAATTTGCTGAGTTAAAGTTTAAGGGAGAATGTTAGCTATGGACACAGTTTTAATAAAGAAAATTAATACTACAGCACATTTTGTGGCTCAAACATTTTTAAGGATTACAGATTTAGTGAGGTAGGATACAAAACATTATGTATTTAACACATATTTCCACAAAAATATAACTCAACAGTTGTGGCGCTGTGTTTACATCTCCTAATGAAACCACAAGGCTCTATAAAATGAATAAATTATGGGCAGACGTTGGGGCTAAATTTGCTAAAATAATAAATTAGCTTTTAAAACTTTAATAAGTTATATTCCCACTAGGTTCAGTGCAGTTTAATTAATTTTGAAAGCAGTAGTTGAAACCTGTAAATAAATAAATTACATACCTGGAGGTCTAAGACAATGTTTTACATTGTTTACCCAAAGTTACTGAAATATACTCCATTGCAACATTATTTTATCATAATATCGATCCCCAAAATAACACAGAGCTGTGATTCTGCTCAAACTGCAGAACTCAAACTGCCATCGGGTGTGTTATATAGGTCATGGTGTACCACAGGCACCCTGTGCAATCTTTCGTAAATATATCTTCTGTAACGGCTCCATTCTGGTCAGGGTTGCGCTGGAAACAGAGACCACCCAGGATTGTCGGGGGCAAGGCGTGAACTCACCTTGGACCAGGCACCACACACTGACTCACTCAGGTGAGGTCAAGGCAGGCTTTGGGCCCACCACGGCCCTCAGAATGAATGATATCATAATTAGCAAAGCTTTTATTTCTATTGTCCTTTGGTAAGTAATGTCAATGTTGCTTGTTAGTGTTGATACGAATTATGATTAACTCCCACCGCCTCCTCCTTCCAGCTCCGCTCCGTGCTTTTCCAAGTTCATACAAATCAACCAAAATATAACGGGACAAGCTGCCAAACAGTGAGGACAAAGCAATGAATCCACTTCGTTTCTCTTTCTCTCATCCGTTGGGGGCGTATGTCGCTCCGTGATAAGCTCCCTCACTCCTCCATCCCTCTTTTTTTAATGACAGACTCAAAGTGCTGTCATTCTTTCAGTTTCAATTTATTTCTCTTTTTTATGTTGATCCTGCATACACCCCCTCACACCCACCCCACCTCTGGTCTCAAGCACATGCCGTGGAGTGATATCCACAAACAATGTCTTCAAGAACACTGGTGGATGGAGACGGGTCCATTAATCATGTTTCCTGAGCGTGTCCCTGGACTATTAAAGCGCTGTTTACTTCTATAATTTATTCACTGCTCTGTGAAAATAGCAGAGGACCATGCTTTGGCAATGAACTAAGGAATGATACCTTCTCTATTTCTTTTCTGATTGGTTTTAGTGGGTACGGCTACATTTGGCTCATGTGGTGTATGGTCTGCGATAGAACAGATCTGATGTAGCGATGTGTTCATCTCAAAAACATGGCCTTCAAGTGCACTCAGCCTCTAAACCATGCTGGTAGTGGACGAGTGTCTCAGGAGTGTTTACGTTCCTCAGTGACGGATTTCCTGCATCTGGACAGTAGTAAAATCACTGCAGGATGAGTGAGCTTCCTGAAAACAACAGTCCCACCATGGTCTTACCACTGATGCCTTGCTGTCGTTCTCACGTCTACGGCCTGCCACAGGCTTTCAATCTGTCTGCCACCTGAAAAATGTCCATGTGACACTTTGTGCCCAGTGTTTCAATTTTGTAGTAGTCTGTGTAATTATATTAAAGGGACTGTCAACAATTCTGGGGCGTTAATTCCCTCTTGTTTGTTTATGTTCAGAAGTTCAGTGTATTTTAAGGTGGAACTGTGTGTTTGAGGAGAAAATGACTGTTGTATTTAGATGGCCAAAGTGTAACTTGTCTGTATTTATATTCATTTTTTGCATTACCACAGAACCTCGTTTGTAACTTGAGCCATTTAGATTTGTAGCACTTCCACGCTGTGTTTCCTTTCATGTATTTAGACCTCTAACAAATACAGAGCGAGGTCTACTTTAAGTCATCTATAACAGGAGAAATAAGTCAACATTACCCACCTATGGAGCAGGAATAGAGTCTTTCTCAGGCATTTATCTGCCATGAGCTAAAAAAGCCTAGCATATCTGACTGAGACGTGTTTTTTTTTTTTAACTATTTACAGACACTGAGGTTTTGAAAACAGTGCAAACTGACTGGAGAGCAGCAAGGGGTCAGGAACCATCAAACAATTTATAAAAAGTGTTTTTTGATTCAAACTCGAATGTCACTTTTAAAACATCATCATTGTTTAGTATTTATAACAGAAATGACCTTGTCAACTTTACATTCAGATATTATCTGGGATCTTTCAAAGTTGTCATACCTCATTGTTTAGTGAGTGAAGTGAAGGTTCTCATGGATTTTCATTTATTTACCTTAGCAGATGTTTTCTGAACATTTTGAGTCATGAAATATTCACAGATTTCCATCAATTCAGGACAGAGAAACACCTCAGAAGGCTTTTAAAGACCCTCAACTAATTTCCCATTCTGTTTTATTCTGGAGTGTGTCTGTGTAAGGAATGTGTGTGTTGTTGAGTTGCAGGACATAGAGGGAGCTACTGCTCTGGCCTCTTGAGAAAGGAAGTGCGTAGTGAATGTGAAGGAAGAGAGGGACGAGAAGGAGGGAGTGGATAGGGAATAGATGGGAGGAAGAGGGGAGAGTAAGACATAAAATGAGGAGACTGTAAGAACTGGGAAAAAGAGGAAAGAAATAGGAAGGAAGAAGAAGGAAGAGGAGTATAGAGGAAAAGAAAAAGGGAGCAAACTGAGGAAGGAGAGAAAGGAAGGAATGGTGAGTGAGAAAAATTTGAGAGGAATAGGAGCGGGAAATGGAAAAGGAAGAGAAAGTGGAGGAAGGAAGGAAAAAGAGAGAAGAATGGGGGAAATGAGAAGAGGAGGGAGGAAACTGAGGGATGAATGGGGAAGAGGAGACAGGAAGATGGGTGGGTGGAATGAGAGGAAACATTTGGGAGGAGGAAGAGGAAAGAAGGAAGCAATGAAGAAAATATGGGAGGAAAAAGAGAGACAATAAAGCCAAAGAGGGAGGAAAAGTTTGGAAACAAGTAGATGGAAGTGGAGATAGGGGAATAAGAGGAATACGCAGAGCAGTGAGGATTTGTCATAGAACGAATCGCTCTGAAGCAGTGGCCCTCTAGGCATAATGCCAAGTACAGGCTAGTGTGGTATAACTGACCCCTCCCCCATAGTCTCCCTGTGGAAAAGTGGTATAGTCGGACTGCATCCTCTGGAGCGATGTAGATCCTTCCAAACTTATGCCTAAACACAGTCAAATCCTCACAACAATTTTCCTTCATCTATTACAAGATTTCCCAGATGCACAGACACTCTTACAGCAACAAAGAGGGGACAAACTCCCGACTCAAGGGGCTTCTCCGTAAGGAATCGTCCAGTCGCAGGCTAAACCCAGGAGGCTGAAGCTGACCTCTGCGGTAATAACTCTGGAATTTGAATCCAGTGTCATTTGTGTGTTTCCGGAGGCTTCCTGGAGTCTCCGAACAGCAGGCAAACATCTGTCCCACCTCCTCAGAGACTGCAGCAGAGTCCAGAGATCAATCCTGCATAATGACAGTAATAGAGAGAGAGAGAGAGAGAGAGAGAGAGAGAGAGAGGTAATATAGGTGTAAACAAAACCGAAGCAAACTACTTGACACTGCTGTACTTACCCATAATCCCCCAGAGAGAAACAGCGCTAATGATCCTGCAGCTGATGGAATTGTTATTTTCTCCCTGACCGGGCCGTTAGCTCCCCCCCAGCTAATTAGCCATAAATAGGATGTGTGTTTGTTTTTGTGTGTGTGTGTGTCCCTGTGTAAGGGCAGGTGTTGTCGAAAGTGTAGTAAGCTGTTTACAAACTCCTTGCCTCCATTCTTGCTGCATTAATCAACATCTAACTCTTCTAGGAAAGCTTTAGGCTAAATGTTGGGACATTGCTGTGAGATCTGATGGCAGACTGCAGGTTGAAGTCCCCGGAGATGCATCAGCAATCTCATATCAGGAGTTAGTCCGCATGGGCATCTGTCGGCTGATGTGACAAGTGTGGGAGGTTTGCACTCTCCTCCAGCACATTGAGTTGTCTGGTAACATTGCATTGGCAAGTCACGGGAGATTCCATTTGAAAGTCCAGTGTTGGGGAACAAGTCGTTGTAGTCCCACAAGTCAACAAAGTTCTGGCACTTCACCTCAACTCAGAGGCTTTAGGTGTACATAATGGAAGGGAGGAGGAGGAGGGAGGAAGAAGAAGGAGTTTGAAGAAAAGAGGAAGACTATGATGGGAAAGGAAGTTGAGGAATGAAGGAAGGAGAAGATTGAGAGAAGACGAAGAAGAGTGAGGAAGGCACCCTAATGTTGTAAGACTTTCACACCTCAAGCCCACCCTTGGTCTGATCAGTCTGCAACTGATCGTGCAGTGCACTTCAAATTAGACAATCTCACTAATTCTAAAGGGTTACGTAAACATAGTGGGCATAGTGTTTGTAGCCCGCAAGTGACCAAGTCTGAATCTTGTGTTCCTCCCTATTTCCCAATGTCCTAAGATGCCTCTTCCCTCAGTTCCGGAGAAGTTTTGTATAGAGATGCCCTAGTCAAGGCTGCACACTTTTTCCACTGTTATTGATTTCCCCATCAC
This sequence comes from Hoplias malabaricus, assembly GCF_029633855.1. Lineage (NCBI taxonomy): Eukaryota > Metazoa > Chordata > Actinopteri > Characiformes > Erythrinidae > Hoplias > Hoplias malabaricus. The sequence goes on from NC_089801.1 coordinate 83,501,116, forward strand.
GTCTCTGTACATCAGGGACTCTCTCTTTATTGTCTCCTGGAGAGTGTGTGAATTCAGAGCATGGTGTGAAAGCTGAATGTGTGTGTGTGTGTGTGTGTGTGTGTGTGTGTGTGTGTGTGTGTGTGTGTTTGTGTGTGTGTTTTGGAAGAGTTATGAAGCCCCGAGGGCTAACAGGACGAGCAGACGAAGCCCCTCCAGCCTCTCGCTCGGGCCCGCAGACTTTGACGTGTAATTAAAAGCACCTCTTTCTGCCAATCAAACACCTTCCTCTGGCCAGACACCACCATATGTTCCATCAGCAGCCCCTCCAATCTGCCCCTAACCTGCCCCTGATCTGCCCCACTTCAGCAATTCACTCCGATTAATACACAACTTGCATAAGCCCACTCTTTGCAGCCGTGTCCCGATTTTCTACCACCCTCCCTTGCTCCCTATAACCTAGTAAAAGACATTCATGGGCTTATTGGCTTATAGACACAGCACTGGGTGAGGGAGCAGTAGAACCACATTCTCTGGAGTGAGAGAAAAAAATCTAGCACCTTCTGGAAGAACTGGAGTGTCAGCAATGGCAAGGTTCCTGTGGCTAAATGCCATCAAATTCACACAACAATGTTCCAACATCAGGAGTATGTCTCACTCACAAGAGAGGCAGCTGCCACAGCAAACGAGGGACTATTCAAGAATTAATACCCTCACACACACACACACACGCACACACATACACACACACACACACACGCACACACACACACACGTACACACACACACACACACACACACACACAAACACAAACTGTGTCCAGATGGGGTCTGTCATTTTAGCCCACCAAAGCTAAAGTGGCACTACAGTTAACCCCTGTTTTTATTTATAACACTTTCACCCAGTGCCACCTTAAACCAGACGTCAGGCCTGGGGGACGTTATGAAGACGAATGAGCCGTTTGCTGGAGTAATTCCCTCATCATACGTTAGATTAGGGGCCTGTGGAGCCATGACCGCAAACGGGGAGCCGGCAGAACTCCAGAAGCAGGGAATCGAGGCGAGCGGATTTACAGTGGCGCTGATAAATAACCCCGCTTGTTCTGGACGGTGTGTGTTTGGATGCCATGCTGTTAGGAATGGCGGTATAGAGGCAGAGGTAATAAGCTGTTATTGGAGCCTCCGAGGACACCGCTTTCTCCACGATTGTGGAGCTGAGTCCAGAGCTCCACAGCACTGATCCTCACCAACTGCAGAGGCCAATAAAAACCCCTCACCATCCCCCAGCATCCCGGCTTGGTCTCTGAAGGACACAGTAGAGGTCCGGGTGAATTGGGCGAGGATTTCACTCTCAGTAAATATAGGAATCGCTAGCATGTTTTTTCTTTGTCACTCAATTTGCTGCAGTAGCAGCTTCTGCTTGGTCTGTTGAGATCTGTTTTAGAAGTGGAGTTGAAACATTGCTGTGAAGATTTGATGGCAGACATAGGGATATTAGTCAGGTCAGGGGCTAACCCATCCTAAAAGGTCATCATGGCACTTTTTCACTCAAGAGAAAACATACCAATGCTGGAGGGAGGGAATTAAACACTTCCAGCCATTGGCATTGGACATTAGACATTGGCATTGGACACAGTGACCTTAGACTAAAGTCCAGTTGCTCCAAAGTGAATACACAGCAAACTGAATCTATGACGTATGCAGTTTAGAAACCATAGGCTATGTATATTGTTCCTGTCAATAAGGAATCCATTGGGAATATCATTTCCGAACCATGCAATACATGACAGAATCCATTAATTGTGTTAGTAAACTCTGTTCATTTGGGGGTAAAATGTCTCCTTTTCGTCCTTTCAGCCATTGTTGTTGAACCATGACGGAGACAGGAAGAAAATCCACTGTGAGTTTCGCCCCCTGGAGGCGTTTCCAATTTTTCCTTTCTGACGACGGCTGTTTAATTTGCTGAACGTGAAAGTCACGGATGGAAGACAGCTCTGGGGTAAACTGCTATGCTTCTGACTGTAAAATTTACTCCTAGAAAGCATCCGGATTCAATTAGTGTGAAATTCCTTGAAACGTCTTGAATAATCTATATATATATATATATATATATATATATATGTACGCATCTCTTATTATGTGACGCTAATCTTCTTTAAAGTATAATTAACTCTCAACCATTGTACTACTGCAACTTCTTTAGAGTCCTTTTATTTCGGCGGTGTATAATTTGGAGCTAAGCTTAGTGTCCCACAAAGATAGTATCTTGATTATTTGGAAAACTAGGCTAATGTTCCACACTGATTTAAGGAACTATGGAGCACAAGGAAGCAGCACACCCTCGACAATGGGCGAGTCAATCATGGGGCATCCCACACTCGACTTGTCACTAAATTCTGTTAAATTCAATTCAATTCTATTCTGTTCAATTCAATGAAGCTGTATTGGGAAGGCCATGTAAATTGCAGTGTTGCCAAAGCATTAAAAACTAAAATAAAGAAGAATAATATAATAATACCCACACAGACACAGGGAAAACACACCACATGGCTCACAATGAACCAGGTTTTGAGTTATATATTTAACCCGTCTTCAAACGACTACAACAGAGTTACTGTAACACTGACCCTTTGTCCAGGGTGTGTTCCTGCCCTGCACCAAATGATTCTGGCTATGCTATGGACACACTGCAGCCCTCATCTCTGAGAAGTGGTTACAGAAGATGAATAGGCGTAGGTTGCCATGGTGACAGAGTGGCATCTCTGTTTGTGCGGTCGCCAGTTTTGTTCACTGCAAGTGTATCGTAAAAGTGATGTAGGTATGGCCTGTTTTTTTGTTGCTTTTATTTGTTTTTTCTTGTAATCTGTACTTCCACTTTCCTTAGTGTTTATGGGAAAGGGTGAGAAACTGTGGACAGATTACTCTGCTAACCTCTGTGTTTGATGGAGCATGTGGGGCTTTTAAAAAACACAAGGAATATCCCTTTACTGGTTAGCTATGTTTCACTGGGGTGTTCCACTTCAGTTTATGGGGTAAATGTTCAGTGTCTTTAGGACTGAGCTTATTCCATTGGATATTAACTCTTCACACTGTGTTTGGAAAAGCACAGATTTTGCCCTTCCATTTTTCAAGGTACCCAATATGACATTACCAATATTGCTGTCCCTTTACAGGTGTTTTTACATGTTTTTACCCCTAGATCATTTGAAATGTAGCCATACAACCCCCATTTTTTCAGGCTGTGTGTACGCGGAACATCCAGGGGACGTTGCTTGAAGATCAGTGGATCCAACCATTGGCTGTGAACATTAGGACGTATTCATGAGGACGTCACCTGCTGCATTGAGTCAGTGCAGTGGTGATTTGTATTAAAGCGACCTGCCGTTTAATGACTCATCCCAGCCAATTTTCTGCTGCTGCTCTCTTCCCCCGGCCCTGAAATGAGCTCCGTGGTTAATGTAGCAGCGACGGCTTCTGCAGCCCAGCTCTCCAGAAATACCACCCCCCACACACACCACCCCCGAGCCCTGTTGAACAACGATGGGATGCTACATATGCTGGGGCTCTTCAGAAGAGCGTACGTGGATGTCCGTGTTGAGTAAGCAGTGACGCTCCATTTCTCTGGGCTTTTACGAGGACGACTGCCTCGAGGAAGAACTCTGTGACTCTGCATTTCAATGAAGGGAATTAAATATTCCACAGAAGCGGTGGAGAATAAAGGGACCGCTCGCCCTAAAAACCCTAACGTGGCTCTTCCCGAAACCCTAATGTGGCCAGCGATCACTGAAAGCTAATGGGGCCCAGCCAGCCTTATGTCCTTGGAAAACTCACCCAGCTTTGTCAAGTCTTTAGCCACATTCACTGCCATGTTTTGAGGGAGGACAAAGTAGTATCTGAACATAAAAAAGACAGCCTAGGCTTTTTTTATATTCCCTTTCTGATTGTAGCTTGATGAGGCATTAAAATGTAGTCAGAAAAACCCTCTGATTCAACATAGTAAGATATTTCAGTATGAAACATGTGGCAATCCATATAATGAAAGTTCATTTAAATCAAAATCTAAAAATCACATATTTTCCAAATTAAATATGCAGTTTTAAATAATTAAAGCTGCATAAAATGTTTCAGTCAAATCTAATAAAGCTAAAAGTCAAAAGTTACTGTTGCTATGCAAATCTTAAAAAGAATAAATGACAAATTAAAAAAATATATATTTCTTTTCAAGGCGGCACGGTGGCGCAGCAGGTAGTGTCGCAGTCACACAGCTCCAGGGGCCTGGAGGTTGTGGGTTCGATTCCCGCTCCGGGTGACTGTCTGTGAGGAGTTGGTGTGTTCTCCCCGTGTCCGCGTGGGTTTCCTCCGGGTGCTCCGGTTTCCTCCCACAGTCCACGTTGCAGGTGGATTGGCGACTCGAAAGTGTCCGTAGGTGTGAGTGTGTGTGTCTGTGTTGCCCTGTGAAGAACTGGCGTCCCCTTCAGGGTGTATTCCCGCCTTGCGCCTGATGATTCCAGGTAGGCTCTGGATCGCCCGCGACCCTAAATTGGATAAGCGGTTACAGATAATGGATGAATGAATATTTCTTTTCAGATACAAAGGAAAAATTATATATATATTTTTTTTTAAACAGTATGTAGTTTGAAATTTCAGTAAGTTTTTTTAATACATATGTTGGTAAAAGATGGTAAAATCAATATTTAAGATTTAAAAATAGTGTTTTAAATCACACACACACACACACACACACACACACACACACAAACAAACAAACAAACACACAAAGATATATGCATGTTTGTGTTTACTTTTTCTTAATCTGAAGCATATGGTGGCACATGGTATTATTATGAAATGTAAAAACACAAACCATTTGAAGTCTACAGTATGTTATTTTAATATTACTTCAATTAGTTCAATTCTTGTAAAATACTTAAACCTTTAATACTACAACTAATAATAATATAAATTTGAATATGCATTTTATGTATAATGCACCTTTCATTATGTGGAAAGTCATTGGTAAAACATGTTAAAAAGTCTCAAAGAGACAGAACACACACATAAATATAGATGTGTATATGTAAATAGTTGATACAAAATTATTTCATAAACTGTTTAAATGTCCACGTTTTTCCCAATATTCTCTGTTTGTTAATGGTACTCACACTTCACTCGGGGTCCAGTGGGGGCTGTAAACAGTATCCTAGGTTCTGTGAGAGTGTGTTGACACTTCATATTTCATAGCCATGGCATTTAAGGTTTAAACTCAATATTTAAATAATAAAAAAGAGAGAAAGTGCTATTCTCTGCATTCATTGCCATACTTTTAATGAGATGACCCCCCCCCCCCCATTGCCTTGCTCCCGAGTCAATACCACATTTGTTTAAGTAGCTGGATACCGGTTGTAAATAGCTGTAAATGTGACATTCAGAGTGTACAGCAGTGCGGTGTTTCCGATGTGGCTGGGAACATTGTCGTTCTTGTGTAATCCATATTCTCATTAAGCAGCAAGCAGTCATTTATTACAGCGGGAGGAGGAAACTGGAGCGGTAATCAAAGCGACGTTTCAAAACCTTCCCAGGCATCCCCCTGATGGCATTTCATTTCTCCGCGGAGGCTCCGCGGGAAATGGAGGAGTGAAATATGGCTCCGGTTGAAGGGAGGATGCATGCTCGAGCCGTTTTCATTGGATGGGAAATGTTTGCTTGAGTAATGGGATGGAAGCGGACGGCTGGAATGGATATAATCACTGCCCCGCGTTCCTGGAGCGACTCTCTTATCGTTTGCATGAATTGACTGCGCGGTCCCATGCGACAGCAATGGGCTCCTCTCAAATCAGCGTCTGTAATAACTGTAAAGTGCTGGCAATTTCAATGACCTCCACCTCTGACGGCTCTGAGGAAGACCACCATTCAGAAACCAGATTTGTGTCTTACGAAAAAAGACAGATGTCAGGATTTGTACAATGTGTACAAAATATAATTGGCATTTACATAACGTAGTACACATTATATTTGTTTGATTTTCGAGTAAATTTCTGGCAACCCAGTGAAAAATAAAGCTTAAATCTTTCTTTAAACATAAGCCAAAATGTAACAACACACTTTACCCTTAAAGCTAATCCTCAGCCCTAAGTCCTAACACCTACACCTAACCCTAACCCTAAACCCAAACCTAAACTGTAAATCTCATCCCTAACCCTCAATCTCAATCCCAACCCAGCCTCAAAGTTTTAACACCTCATGGTCCCATCATTGACCCTGGAGGGCATCGGTATGTGGAGCCAATATTAAACCCATGGACAGAACCTACTGGTACCGAGCTGTGTTCCCTTTGTGGATTGGCTAATAGTTATCTCCTACAAGTGTGTTGAGCTACTACAACAAAACGAGTAGTTAGTGTTCTCCTCCAAGTGTGTTGAGCTAATTTAGCAATTTTGGTAGTTAGTGGTCTTCAAACATTTTGAGCTGATGAACCCCCAGAAGCCCCATAAAAAAAACTTTATTTCTATAGTTTAAATATAGTATAAACTATATTTCTAAATAATATTTCTAAATAATAATAATAAAAAAATATATATATAATCAACATCTTTCTACATCTAACCAAATGTATCAGTGCTGGCCAAAACATATATTTTGTACTTATACATGACCGCATTTTCTGACCCTGTGTGACTGGTGCAGTCATGATGACAGTTGTTTTCGCAACAGTCTATTGACTATGACTTTGATATTTTGGGTACAGACTTGTTTGGAAATATATAAACCCCATCCTGGACCCTCAAACCCTGAAAGGTTCTCGCTGCATCCCCAGATACCTTCAACATCTGAGGCATTATAACCTTGATACAGCCACAAGAAGAGCCGGTGTGGATGGGCTTTCAGTCCATTTTAGTCCAGTAGAAGCACTGAAAGCACAGGGCCAGTTCTAAAGCAATGTGTCTACTCCGTGCTCCATGCACAATGTGCTCTTTCATAGCACAACATGGTTCCTTCGGGTCGATAGGAGGAGAAAGGAAGTTGATTAGGGATACTGTTTGTCTTCTGCAGACTGTTCTCTGAAGGCCTTGAAGTAGCAGCTGAAGTGGCCGTACCCTTAATGGACCACATCTGTGGGAAGAACAAAGCCATGGAAGGAACACAAGGTCCTTTTGACTGAGGGTTAAATAACTGAAATGAAGTGCAGCATTTCTCAATCTCCATCTAAGAGATGCCTGGGTGGAAGTTTACACTAGTCCTTAACAAATAATTACATTAGATTCTTTGCATGACATTACCCCAACCAGTGCTCATTGCAAATTTGAGATCCAAGGCCATCCCACTGTTGTATATTGTTGACCATCTGGAAAGCTGAGGAATAGCATGTGATTTCACCAAGTAACATGAATCCAGCCATGACCGGAGACCTCAACACCCTTGCATAAGTGTGTGAGTATGTGAATGTTTGATGGAAATGGTGAATGTGTGATGTCATATGGCGCCCATGGTGTGTTTCCTTTTTGTGCTTGAGTAGGTTGTGGACCTAGAAAATGCTCATAAAAGAGTAAAAAAGACTCTGCGTTGACCAACAATTGACCAAGAGGGTTGTTTAGCATTTTTTGCCTGTTAGCATAAATTTGATTGACAGATAAGTTTTGATTGATTTGCCTCCAACCCAACGCTTGTCAAAACCACGTCTTCATTAGCATTTCCAGTGAGCTCAGCAAAAACCTGATTGCTCAGGGATGTTTTGAAAGACCCTGAGACACCATTTTTAGCTCCTGGTGGAGACACATGTCTCTAGGATGATGGAAGACATGCCTGTTTTAATCTTGTTGAAACATTTTGGTTCTCTAGGCTAAGAGTGTAAAATATTCCTCTGTTGTTTGTGAAGGTAACCAGGGGTCTGCAAGGGTCAAGGTTAGTGCTGGGGTAGGTGATTGTCAATGGACAGCAAAGGGTTAAACATAAGAAATGAGACCCCATTAAAACCATGCAAAAGCAGGTAATAGACACACTAGGTAAAGTGGCCACTTTTTGTGGTTTAAGATTAGGGTCACATTTCAGATTAGGTTTAGTTCAAGGTAAGGGTTAAGATTAAAGTTGGGTTTAGGGTTAGGATTGGGCTTAGGTGTTAGTAATTTAAGATAACATCCTATCCCTATCTTTTAATATGGAATTGTGTTTGGGTAAAAAGTGACTAGCTTTTTGGTGGTTTATTTAGTGGTTAGATTACCACAGAAGCTCATTTGTAAATCACACTGTTTAATTTTGTAACCCTTTCCGTCTACGTTTACTTTCATGCAAAGTTAGCAGTCTCCCGATTTTTGCATTTGGTTCTATTTAAGTAGTTTAACTTGGTGTAACATTTAAAGTGGAACTGTAGCTTGTTTGTTGTTGAAACTGAACTTGTGTGTACATTTACATGCACAATATGAAATTCCACACAAATTAATTTGCACCTGAAACAGCAAAAATACAAAAACAATGTTGCTCACCTATAAAGCAGGATTAAATCAACATTCTCAACCTTTTACTTGCTTTTTTCATTTTTAGATGTCTCTCAACTTCCAGTGCCTCCAGATGTTGAGCCAGTTCAAACTGAGACACTTAGTATTTTCCCCATTTACTGAGCCAGGGCTGTGTAGAAACAACATATTTTTTTTCCACAGCATTAACAGACTGGAGTCACCATATGGTGAGGAAATCTGCTTTGAATTTTATATATAAAAAAAAGTGTTTCTAAATTTTGGATGTTAAATTTGTTTAAGTTTATTTCACATGAGCCTCTATAAACATAAATAGCACATGTCAAATATATTTAGTACACAATGTATGAATTCCAAAAAATGGTAATTTAGTAAAATGTGTATGATTGACAACATGAGGGAGACAAAAAATCACTAGAGAAAATGATTGATTATCCTTTGAAATAAGAAATGTTACCAAGTTGGAGGGCTGAAATTTGGAGGGGTGGGAAAGAAGACAAAAGCAGGAACTGAAGTAGAGACAAACTCGGTAAACACAGATAAACAGTCGAGGTCTAATTGTTTACGCAGTATATTTTGAAAAACGAGAGGAAAACTCCATTTTCCATGAAATAATGTGATTTAAGCTGGAATTGTGTGGGTCCTAAAGAGTGGAGAGGTGGGAGCCTCCGACTGTGTGAAAGGCTGAATGGAGGGAGGGATGGAGGGAGGGATGGAGGAATGGAGCCTCATTCAGAGCCTCTTATCTCCCCCACACTCCTGTTCGCTCACACAATAAACAACCACAGTCTGCGCAGACACAGCCCACTGCTTCAAGAACGGAGGTAAACAACCCCAGACCCCACCCGTCCACTCAGCATTCACCCCCCACTCAGGAGGCGGTGTGGTGATGTCATAACCCTCATTTGAATAATGAATAATAATGAGTATACTCATTAATAAAGTACACTCTCACACTCACCCAGTCACTGTCACACTAACACACTCACCCAGGGACACACACACACACACAATCTGATAATGGAATATAATAATAGTTATTATTATTCAAATATTTTAATCTGAACACTTATGTTTGCGTTATTATTTATGAGAACACAAGAGTGTGTTATTATTTATTTTGACAGTCGATTTTCATTTCTTCTGCTTTTAATGAATATCATTAATATAGTTTAATGTTGTTTAATAACATTTAATATGGTTTAACTGATCTCAGGTCGTTCTCCCCGTGTCTGCGTGGGTTTCCGCCGGGTGCTCCGGTTTCCTCCCACAGTCCAAAAACACACGTTGGTAGGTGGATTGGTGACTCAAAAGTGTCCGTAGGTGTGAGTGTGTGAGTGAATGTGTGTGTGTGTGTGTGTGTGTGTGTGTGTGTCTGTGTTGCCCTGTGAAGGACTGGCGCCCCCTCCAGGGTGTATCCCTGCCTTGCGCCCAATGATTCCAGGTAGGCTCTGGACCCACCGCGACCCTGAATTGGATAAGGGTTACAGATAATGAATGAATGAATGAATGATCTCAGGTCATCAATTATTAATCTTTAAAGGACACATTTTCTGTTCAGAACAACCAGCTCCTTTAAATGATAATGAGCCGCTCGCTGTTCACTCCGACCCCAAGTGCACAGCAGTGAGATATAAGTCCTGTACTTATGGTCCACATCTAGGTCTAGGTCTGCACACTCCCAATGACCAAGGTCTTTGGCCACCATTCTCCAGCTGTCTTCCTCCATACAATCCTCATATTTCAAAGTTGCGTTGCACTCCCAAAAACTTTTTTTTTTTTTTTTTTTTTTTTTTTTTTTTTTTGCCAATGGAGAGCAGCTTTAATCTAGCCTGTTTATTAGTGTGTGCATATTTCTCAGAGCTTCTTGGCTCTGAAAGAGCAAAGCGTCTTTCATTCAAAGGGAGCTTAATGGTGTATAGAGCTATTTGCGATTCCCTTGCGGCTTCCAGAGGGTCTTTCTCTGTGCAAAAGTTCTCAGCACCAGCCAGAGATCAGACAGCAAACAAACGCCGCTGAGGTCTCTGAGCTGACACACTCCAGTCATCATGGGCTTTATGAAGCTATCTGGAGTTGGTACGACGGAGTGGTTCAGGAATCATTCTGTTGAGTCATGAGCCTTGTAGCATTTTGCTAGGTTTAAGTAAACACAGGGATAACACTGTTGTTTAGTGGTTAGTGGCCAAGGTTTTAGAAATCATCTACAGGTAGGGCTCACCTTCCAATCAAAACTGGATTACAGCATGTTTGGGTTAGGACTGGGTCTAATTGAGGAGGTTGGGGAAAACAATGCAGTTATTTATACACAGTTATTACATAGTAAGCATACATTAATCATACATAATACTTGACCATGTATTTGGGAAGTGAATGTGTGAAATTACCCACAGTTGTGAGTGTGTGAAACTGTTGACAGGTTTGAACACGTGAGTGATTTTCCAATGAGCATTCCCAGAAATCCTAGACAGACCCAGCTTTGTTTACAGTAAATAAGCCTTGGGTCAACAGCACCATGTCGATGCTAATCCACTCTGGTCCAGCCAGATCCACACTGACCTGAAATCTCAAACCTGCTGCCAGTAGTTGACCTCGAGCCACTGGCCAAGCTTCCTTTCACCTCCACTACATTGGGTCCTTGGCTTTTCTCTACAGAGCTAATTACCAGCTTCTCGCCATCGAATCACCTCCAGAAACAGCAGCTGCGTGACTGGAGAACACTTCCCGTGATTTTAATTACTCAATTACGCTAAGGTTCTTACTCTGTGTTGCATAATTAATGTCTGATGCAAATGGAACCGGACAGTGAGGTGAGAATTCATTTCCATCTCACTAAACGCTCAGTACCCGAAGAGAGAAAGGACTCTGAACATATGAACCACAGGGAAGATACCTCCACTTGAATTTCAAAATGCCTCGTGCCTGTGAAGACATGTTTAAGACCACATGACAAAATGAAAGTTATGTCATTTACAGACATAGAAACAAAGGCTAGTTATGGAATTGAATTCTGATACAATTCTGTTAAATCTGTTAACACTATTTACAAAGGACTGGCCTGGGATCAGTCCTAAAGCATGTAGTACATGTGACAGTGTTGTATTATTGTGCTGCTAAATGTTTAAATGTACACAGAGCTAAGGGAGTTGAGCTTAGATTTAGGGGTTAGGGGTTAGGGGGGTATCTATTGTTGAGTTGGGGTTAAGGTTAGGGTGATATTACATTGTTGTTGTTATATTGATGGCTTATGCCACTTTTCCACTGCATGGTACCTACCCCTACTGGATTCTACGCTCTGTTTGGTCTCCCAGGTTGGTTCTCCAGTCCCAAGTCCCCATCTTTAATGGGAACAGTGTGCTTTGTAGTGTTGTTGTTGTTGTTTGGGACTGAGCACAGCTCCGTCATCAGTTCAGACAGATCAGTAGGGTTTGTTCCTTCCTTGTTGATTCTTTCTTTGGCCACTGATCCAGGGAGCATTTGAACCTCTTCAAAAGACCACGGCATAATTTTATGAGCTGCCGTCGTGAATCAGATTAAACCAAACGTGATCTCTGCTGCAGCTGGAGAGTTGGTGCTGGACGTCTGCGTTGCGTGGCGTAGCGTGATGACTCTTTCTGGACAAGAACCCATTTCCAGAACCAGGGCCTGATTTATCTGGTGGAGAAGCAAGAAAGTAAAACAATTGAGTAGAGTAGAGTAAGTACCATACAGTGGAAAAGCACCATTAGTAAGGTGAAGAACTTAAAATAGTAATATTATGATGCCTAAGTCATAGCCATTGTCTTTTTAAGGCATGGGGAAAAGATAATGAGGTATAGATAATGCAATATTTAATGACTGTAAATAGTATTATTATTGTTATTTATGAGTATGAACAGCTATAATTACATCACAGTTTACACAGTAAACTAAACCAGTTGACGTCGGGATAATAATTCTCCAGGATAATTGTCCTGTTCACCAGATCTTCACCAACCTCTGAAGGAGGATCCGGTTTTGTTCTTCTGCTTTCTCGAGTTTCCAAAGTTCAGCAAAATTCCTGAAACTCTAAAGTCTTCATGCTGCTATTTATAAATGTTCTGACCCAGTTGTGTAATGTCCAGGATTATTCCACGGCACGTCACTCCGGATCCATGTCGGGAGGGAGCTGATGGAGGGCTCTGTTGAGGAATCCTTTGGCATTAAGCTGGGTTCAGAATTCAAGGCCAACAACGCACAGCCGTCCAACCGTGGCATTCGAATCTCTGCTGGAGGGGCTGCACTCACCACTGTGGATTTGTCTGGGGTCAGTCACCCAAACTATAGCTAATTGTTAATAAATAAATCAGTCAGTTATTGATAAATGAGTTAAATATTCAATCAATTTCAGTTAGTCCATCAATCAATAAATAAATGGATCAAGAACTCTATAATCGTTCAGTCAATCTGTCACATCACCAGGCAATCAGTTAATACTTAGACATTTAGTCAATTAACCACTCAGTTGATCTATCAATATATTAATAAATCAGTCAGTGAGTCAGTGAACCGATCAGTCAATAATCAATCAATTAAAAAGTCAGCCACATCAGAAATCCATCACTCAATCAATTCAGCAATAAATCAATCAACTGATCAATTAATAAACCATGCTATCAATCAATCTGGTAATCAATCAAACATGATAAAAATAATTCATTAAATAATGGGAAATTAAGTGAATAACAAAAAAATAATTTAGAAAGAAAATTATTATAAATCTAAGTAACAATTAAATAAAGCAACAACAGAAGAGCAATGAAGTTAAACTACAAATATGTAGTCCAGAAGATTTAAGACCACATACACACACAACACCCCCCCCCCACACCTCTCCACACACACACCTCCATCTACTGCCATCCACACTTCCACGCTGCTCCCAATTAACTCTCTTTCCCCAAACAAATTAATGCTCGGGAATAACTACATCTGCGGGCTGGCAGGGAATCCTGGAGAGACCCAAGCTCACCACTGAGTGCCAGCCTGCCGGCCAATTAGGGACGCAAATGGGACTAATACACAGCTGCCAAAACACACTAACAGAAATAGGATTCACAGGACACGCTGGAAGCTGCCAAACGCCAACTTAACGAAGCCGTCCACAGTGATGAGTTTGGGGTCCGAGCACCAGGGTCCTATCACTTCTTTCTCTGGCCAGACGCTCAATAAATAAGTATCCCTGGAGATTGGGACTCACTTCAAGGCCTCCACACTGGGGCTGGTTCCAAATTCAGAAGCCCCTCTAAAAGGAAATATTGTGGATCTTGGCTGTGGACCAGAAGATGAGATGATGCTAATTACAGAAGCTAATGAGATCAATATAGAGGAAGAAAATGGCTGCTCTCGATAAGAAAACTTGGAAGACTGAGAGTGATAAGAGGGGCTGCTCCCTTGATGTAGCTTCCTACAACGAGTCCCCTTGTAACCAGGGGCCCAAATCATTGCCCAGTGTTACTATTTTCTCATATGAAATAGGACATTGCTGTGGCTCTCTAGGTTGAGAGGCTAGCTTAGAAATTAGCAGTGACTGGGGAGTACCCCAGTGGAGTACACGACCACCTGGACTCTGACCAACACCCTTTGGACACCTGCCCACCTCTGTTTCCTCTGCAGCCAAGGGTCTGTACCAATAGTTTGATTTGGTTCCTGTAGGAAATGCTTTGATTCTAGTTGGAAGTCCTTGGATTACCATATTCCACCTTAAATTGCGAAGTAGCTTACAAATCAGTACTCAATTCCCCCTTAAATGATGCAGCAGCTCAGTGCTTTAAAGGCTGAAGAACCTAATGAATCTGTGTTCCATTCCACCTTAAATGGTGTGACAGCTAACAAATACGTGCTTCACTCCACAATAAACTCTGTGGCAACTATGCTCTCTGTTTCATTTACAAGTTGGTGGTCCAGTCCACAGATTGTGCAAAAGCTCAGTGCTACATTTTGGCTACAAATAGTGCAGAAAATATTTTTTAGTGTTTTATTTTTCCCTTAAACCTTTCCACCTTAAACAATACACGGTAACATTTTGGCACTCCTGAGTTCCACCTTAAATTGTTTTCATTTGTGGTGTAAGAGTTGTTGGTAATGATCATACCATTTAAAAATGGCCCTTAAATGTGTCTTTGTGGCATATTATTGAGAAAAAACTACAAAATTAAGTTATTAATTAAGGCATGAATATTGATTAACTGTAAAAAAAAAAAAAAAAAAAAAAAAAGGTTTTTATCTTAATCTCATATGGCTTTTACAGCTTTGCAGAGTTTATTGTATATTTAGGTCTAATTTTGTTTACCCTTTAATCAGTGATTAATCGACTAATTGACACATTAATCACTCACTAAACTTATTGCTAGCTGCAGAGAACACATTTTTCATGCCAAGCAGCTGAATGCAGCCTCAAATGATGCATTTCGCATCATTCTGTACTATGTAGCTACCAGCTGGGTGTCCACTAGAGGTCAGGCAGTTAGTTAAGGGATAACCGCAGGCTGTAATCGGAGGCAACGTCTCGCATGAATTTGCTTTGTCTGAGGCAGACGAAAAAAAAGGCTATGCTAATTTCAGCTAAACGCCTTGATCAAATTTGAGCAGCTTTAATCAAACGTGGTCTTTTTTCCAGAGACGAAAGGTGTAGCGCGGAGAGGAGAATTAACGAGGCGGGGGAGATTCATTAGGCAGTTAACAAGGCAATTAGGCAGCATGTGTTATGGATTTGTGCTCTCTGCGCACACATGCTATTTAAGCTCTCGGTAAAGCTATAAAGACTTTGCGGACCTTAATGAGTTTACCTCCTGTCAGACAGAAAAAAATAGGTAGGATCCAGAGTTTCATCGTTGTTGAGTATCAAGAGTTAAGCCGGGAAGTCGAAATCATTATTTACACACTCAGGACTTAACTTTGACGTCTGCATTTCCTCTTAATTTCACTGCCGTATCAGTTTCTACAGGACCTCCACTGGACCACCAACGCTACGAGATGGGTAGTGGATCATTCTCAGCACTGCAGTGACACTGACGTTGTGGTGGTGTGTCAGTGTGTTGCACTGGTGGGAGTGGATCAGACACAGCAACTGCTAAACAGAGTTTTTAAACCTACAACCTAGAATGATCCATCACCCAAATCATAGCATTGTGGTCTTTTTGGGGGTCCTGAGCATCAAAGAACAGGGTGAAATGGAAACTCTAACATAGTGACCATATTTCCTCTTTTTTCCCCAGAGGCAACTTTTGATATTTTCAAGTCAGCAGAGTCCTATTGATTCACTTAGCAATGTGTGAATGACTGACATAATGCAGACACACACACACACACACACACACACACACACACACACACACACACACAAACAGCTCCTCACCACATGACGCTAACCACATTAGCTTAGGAACATTGACACTTTATATTTTCTGTGTAAAATATGGACAGTTTAATTATATGGTGCTGCCCCGAGGCTTCGGTAACGCGCCGGCTGTGAGACAACGCACTCTCAAATGATTTCCTCTCAGCATCCAAGGGAAGGGAGCAGCTGGGAACATCACAGCAATTAACGTTCAGACAACACGCCGAATATTCGCTCGCCAGATGGCATTAGGTCGTCATAATGACAACACAGTCCTGGAAAAAAATGAGGAATAAGAAAAATATATATATAAAAAAAGAAAAACTTGAGCTTTGTGTTTTATTGCCATTTAAGTGGACAGTAGAGTTTTGGAGTTTAATTGCTGGAAAGTCAAGGGTTATTGCAGAGCTATAAGTGCCATTATGCTGTAAAAGCCCATTAATTATGATGTAATGATATGGTAATTATAGGATATCTCAAGAAAACGATAGTAATAGCCAAATATTACTATGTGTTTATGTAATTTCACTTATAGCTACTCACTGTATAGTGTGTGTAGAAGTTAACTTTCCTGACTTGTTACTATTTGTTTCTCTAAAATTACAAGAAATTTCTAAGATTATTACTTGTTTGTCATTTGTTCAGTCATTTTATTCTACCAACATGTAGCACCAATATATTTATGAGCATGACTGTGCTGTTTTTCTATCTCACATGAGAAGAAATGTCAAAATGTCCCCTACATGGCTAGTTTATTTTTCCCCAAAATGTTTCCTGGAAACAGAGAGTCTTGATCTCATTGTCTAAGAGATCCATGTTAAGATCTCCCTGGTTTGGTCTTCTCTACTGTAACGAGATACGCTTTGCTTTGAAAATCCAGGTTCTTTGAAGTGTCTGAGGCTGGAATGTGTGGAGCATGAAAAGGAAAAGAAGAAAAATGTAGCGTGGCTTAATTAGCGACAGAGCGCTACAGTTTGCAGCTCAGACTGAGGCTAAATGGGACGTTTTGCATGGGTTTGATTCAAGGCCTTCCTGATTCTCCCATTTGAGACATCACAGGGGTGTATGTAGAGGTTGGGTAGCCGAGGTTAAACCCACTTTGGAGAGTAAGATGATGACTCAAGTAAACAGCAAAGTAGGTCTGAAGTTTGCTTTTGAAAAAAGACACTGTGGAAACACACACAAGCCAAGGACAATGTCCTAGTGTGGGCTAGAAGAGGTTAAAGTGTTCTCTGGAGTGATGGAGACCCATCATGCATACTTTGAGTGATACAAACATAATTACCTGTCTTCCTTACATTTACCTGGCTGTCATCAAATCCTCACAGGAATGTTCCTATATTTAGGTTCTTCCGAGAAGAATAAAGGCTGTTACCTTTGCAAAGAGTGTGCCGAGATACAGCCTCTGATTGAATGACCACTTGTTGGAACCTGTAAATAAACGTCCAGCACTAAAGGAATAGAGCAAACCCTGGAGCTGTTGACGATTTTGTATCGTAGCTTGTGTCTGACTCTGAAATCGATTTCCAGAACTTTCCAGATGCCTATCAGTAAAGAGTGAGTAATGAAGCCAATTAACGACAGTAATTAGGCCTCTAAATCACCCATCAACATTCTGGCCATGGATTTGATGGACTGTGCTCAGGTTATGAGTGGCTTCAAGCCGGACGGCTGCTCGTAAAAGGATTTACTGCTGCGGTCGGCAGCCTCTCGGATGTGTAAATAAATCTGTGGGACATGCGCAGGACGGTCATATTTCCTCCACTCCCAGAAGTCACATCCATCCAGCAGGGTTCCTGTCCTCTTCAACAGAGCCTAAGCAGCCTCATTACAGGGAGCTGTCCGTATCTGTCACTTAGAGAACCATCCGAGAAGTTCCCCATACAAACGTTGGCAGCTGGTGAAAAGGTCACCTGGGAACCAAAGGCAAGTCCCGGGGAGGACTGAGCATGAACATGGGATGTTGTGAGTCTTTCCCTCATCACTGGATGAGACAGCCAGCAGAAGTGACCCCTAATTACACTCATTGGCACTTTCAGTAATGGCCCCTGACCGAGTGAAACTTATTCAGTGTCTGTCATAGGTAGCACTTACTTAGAATGACTGCAACCTCACAGAATCTGCTGTGGTCCACTAATGTCCAAACCATGTTGGGTTCCGTTTCCATGCTACTGCATCATCAACTGAGTTTCGCTGAGAATTATTTAGACCTGATTTGCCCTCTAGGATCTAGGGAATATACTTGAATTTGGGCCCAGGAAGCAAGACTAAGCTCTGACTTGCATCTCACCAGAGACTCTAAATTTGCTTGAGGCTAGACTTGGACTAGCACCCCAGAAACATGAAATCCAACTTGGCCTCCCATCTCGGACCACATTCAGACCTGGGATTACCATGCTACTGTGCAACACCAGGTATGTACAGAGCCTCAGAGACCTGAGATTTGATCAATATTCAGTGTATAAATAAATTCAATCATGCTTTTTTGTGTTCCATTTAACTGTAATTTAAAATTCAAGCATTCTCCCACTCTTGTTTATTTATTGGTTGCTGCAATCATTATGAGATCCATCTGGAAAAAGTCCTGAAGAACCATGTGATGGATTTGTTTTGATCTTGGGTATAATATTGTTTCCAAGAGTTTTGGATTAGATGATTTAGATGGTTGTGCATGTAGTGTATTAACATTTCATTATTATTTAATTTTTTTTTATATTTCAAATAAAACTACAATTGCAGTTTTTTTTAACGCTATGAAACATTTACCATAAAATACCAAAAGAGCAGGAGAACATTTGAATTATCGACCACAGTTCCGCATTAGAAAAATTCACCTTAAAACTTGTTTGTGCACCTAATACTCAAGCCTCAATACTTTCCCCAGAGTCACATACCCCAGGCTCAAGACTCAAGATTCAGGCCCCAGAAACCCTCAGATTAAGCTTTGACTTGCACCCAGTTATCTTGAGTTCTTTAATCTATCTCAACCGATTCATATCTTAGAGACTTGAGACTTCAATCTGACTCTGAGTCTTGGGAGTAGTCTTAAATTTATAACCCAGAAACTAATAAATTGAGTCTGATTCTCAGAGGCTCAAGATTGAACTCTGATTCACACCCAAGAGATTTGACAGAACAAGAACTATTCACTCTATTTGCAGTCCAAAAATTCAAACTTCTGACATCCTACAGTCCTGGACATTGGACGTCAGTGATACAGCATAAGCCCCACAGAGAGAATGAGAGAGTGGTTCCAGAGGGAATAGAAGACAGACCTGGTGACAACCAAAGGCAGGTCATATGTCTGAGGAGCTGCTTTGAATCAACTCTATTCTTATCCCTGCAGAAGAATGATGAGCAAGCAAGGGCTCTTTGATAGAAGCAGTGTGCAGTGGTCAGATAAGGCCAGGCTACAGAGACTATTACATCTTGTGTTGACTGCTGGAGTTACACTCAGGTAGCTCAGGTCTCACCAGGGATTTCAATATCTGAATACAGGCCACAGCTGCTATTTCTCAAAGGTTTGTAGGTGTTTGTGCTAATCCAGATGTCTGCAATATTATAGTGTTTTGACAGGTTTTTATGATCACAGAGCAACACTCATTTCAGTGTGTTCTGTATAGATCAGCTTCCAAACCTATGTCCCGAAGGTATCAATCCATACCATATTTTCAGAGGTTCATCTACAGTGAATGCAGGCAAATCCTGCAAACTTTCCATTATCTATTAAGAGAGGTTGGCTAACAAAGAGCAAAATGTAAATTAAATGTATAGCAAAAAATATAACTGTATTATGTGTAATCAGTTAAACACCCGCCCACATTCGGGCTCATCAACATAAAAGTCCCTTCTATGAATGAACTTAAAACAGCCCATTTTACAACAAACCATGTTAAAGTTTTGTATCTCAAATTAGAACACCTTCACAAAGCTCAGCAATATTTAGTTTTAATTCAATATTGTTGCAGACACAGCCGACTGCTGTAAGAGTAACTGATGACAGGTGACATTCATAGAAAATATTAAATAAAGACAGCAAGTTCTTTACTAATCATGGTGTACAGTATTATAAAGGCAGGAAGTAAAGCCAATAGAACCAAAGTTACTGCTGTTCAATCACATGCCTTAACTGGGTGAAAATGATGTTGTTTTTCCACTTTAATGAAACCGCTGTAAAAGCAGCGCTTTTTAAAACTGCTAAAAAATTAGTGTAAAAAAAGAATAAATTAATTAATTAATCTCAGATTCTTCATTAATGAATTTTAATTAACAAAACTACTTATTTATAAACACTTGATGAATCATTTTTTAGTGAAATTAAATTAGAATGCAAAAAAAAGAGGTAAAACATTCATGCTCCCAGTGTCTCAGGCTGGACAACCAATCTCCCAACATCCATAAAATTACAGCAAAGAGACCCATAATGCTTTACAGTCCTCAGCAATATTCTCTATTTAAATGAAAAAGTAATTTACAGAATTTCCTGTAAAATTATTTTTTTTTTCCTTTAACAGTGTACCTAAAGACTACCTTGTAGTGTTTTGGAAAGTGGAAACGTCCAAGCACTCCAATTAGCATTAACCCCAGCATTACCATGAGTCAGCAGTTTGCAATTCCAAACCTTCAGATCTTACAAGAAAACCTTGTCAGAATAATGAAAAATCCTTTTTTTCCACAGAAACCTTCTTTTTTTCCAGTGATATGCTGGTGGATTAATGACACCAAAGCATCCGAGACCTGGGTGAATGTGTGTGAAAATGTGCGTAGGCGGTCACTGCTACAAACAGCAAGGAAACAGTGACCAAGGGCCAGTTTGTCTTCCCACATACATTGCTCCAGCAGCTTTCATGTAAAAACTCTGAGACGTGGAACTAAACACGAGGATCAAGGTCAAATCTGACCTTGCCAGTGAGCTAAAACGGTTGTAGACATTTTAAAAGCTGTCTCTGTAAGTACAAGGATGTCTGCGAAATCTGCCTTAAAGCCACTGTCTCTTTTATTTTTTTTTTTTTTTTTGTTAAATTTGTACACAAACATATATTGATCTTAAATATATGCCACAGTATAAGAGATTACAGTGATATGTTCAACATGCATATTTACTTACCTCAGCTCCTCTGACCACCCATGGTCACTTTGTAGTTCTACAACTACAGACTGCAGTCCATCTGTGTCTCTGCATACTTTCTTTGTCCCAATTAACCTTGTTCTTCAATCTTCAGCAGGACCACCACAGAGCAGGTAGGCTATTATTTTTTTATTATTTTAGGAGATGGATCATTGTCAGCACTGAAGTGACACTGTTTTGCAAATGGATCAGACACAGCAGTGGCTGCTGGAGTTTTAGAAAAAACATGTCCACTCACCGTCCACTCTCTTAGACACACCTACATTGTTGGTTCACCTGGTAAAGTCATAGACAATAGCTCATCAACCTCTAGCCCTTCATCAGTGGACACAGGATGCTGTTGTCTGCAGTTTTCTGACCACTGTAACTGGGCTACAACTTTTATACCCACTCCTGGACTACATTCCTGATCATGAAAATGGTCTGCCTGCTTTCTGTTCAGAAGAAAAGCCATTTTTAATCAGTCATTGTCACAGTATCTCAGCCACCCACACTTTCACTCACTCCTGGGCTTGGTATTCCAGCTAGATAAGCAGAGTTCATTTACACAGCTGTTTTTCTTTTTCTGAGAAAAAAAAAATGAGATAAAGGAGATCCATGATCCGTTTGCACAATGGCAGACAGCACCTTTTATTATTTCCCACCAAAGAAGTACTGTAAGTAAGTTCGACTCGGTTTCAGACTGCTGCATCTCGCACTGCATCAGCAGTCGTTTCCACACATTTCATCACCTTCTACAACAGCAAAATAACCAGTGGACATTCTGCGGGGCAGGCAAGGCCAAAACACAGCCGTGTGTCCAACTGATCGTGGATGTTTTATTTATACAGCCAGCACTCCATCCCTTGCCTGGACTATAAATACCACCGATACGGAGTTTTCACCTGGTCACCATATCCATCAATTACCTCCACACTCTCCGGCAAGTGGACGTCACTCTCAGCCTGGATATCGACCCCAGGCTATGGTCACCTCTAGCATTACATGTAGTGGAATCGTGGTTCACTGGCCACCGACTCACACTTTCGATTCTGTCAGACTCAAGGAATCCGGCTGCCCACTTAAAAACACCGCAAGGTCAATGGCCAAAGGGAGCTGGATGTTTTTGAAAATGTTTTTCTAAATCATAAGTGTTGGCATCCTGTCCTCTGGACAATGGCGGCCAAGGTCAGTAAAAATGGAAGAATTGGACAAACCCAGTAAAAGCCTTATGGTGTAGCCTGATTTTTATCTACTCTTATCAAAAATGAGTGTGTTGTTTTTTGACTCCTCCATCCAGAGGCAGAGGAGAAGTTGGTGTTGGGCATTCTGAGATCTCATGGCAGTGTTGGAGGACAGTGTGTGGGATCTGGTCCTCGACTTCTACTTGCTTTGTGTGAAGGTTCACACTGCCTCTTTTCAGACTATACCACTAACACAACACCACAGATGCACTGGACAGCTCAACAAACCGGAAGAGAACACTAGCTAGGTGTAACCTGCCATTTCAGCCAATGCACAGCCATATAGACTAGTGCTGTGCTTGAGTGATGGAGGATATGAGGAGCAGCCTACCCATCTACCCAGAGACACAGTTATGCTGTTTTGAACTCATGACTGATAATCACCACCTAGTGAGCAGGTTGTGTGTTTTCTCTCGGTGGGGATCGGAAGAAATTATACTAAAAGGTTTAGCTATTGTGTTCAGGCTCTGGGCTAATAAATAAGCCAACAAAGCAAATAAATAAATAAGTGACAGCAAACCCTAGCACCTTTTCATCATTTTAATGACACACTCATGCACCGTAATGGGATTTGATTCCGCAGTGTTCTGCTGCTTGAGGACGAGGCAAATGATTTGTGGCTGGTGGCAAATACAATACAGTATGTTAGATATACAGCTATCGATTCCTGTGTGTTCATTTCAATGCTTTTAAGTGTGTGTGTGTGTGTGTGTGTGTGTGTGTTTGTGTGTGCGTGCTTGTTGGCTCCCTTAACAAGGATGCCCACCTTCATCCTAGCTTTTTACAAAATGTCAGCAAATGAATCCTTTATAATTCATGTTCTGTAGATGTCAATGGTCTAAACACAATGCTCCCAAACTACATTTCCCAACATGCATTGTGCAAGTACATAAGTCTTGAACAACACAGGATTGTCTTAATTACATAAAGCCAAGCTTCGCCTTTAACTACCTAATTTACATATCATTTGCATAATATTTGCATGGATCCTGCTCTAATTCATGCATATGCTTCTTTAGTTAGCCAATGAAAAGACAGAATTCAGAGTCTCATGAGCCAGTGTCTGTATGGAGTATGAAGTCAAGTCATGTGGGCTATATCATAGTGTTGAAAAAAGGGTGAACTAAAAGCAAACTCAGGGTGTTGATTGGCTGAAGATAGGTAGGTAGAATGGGATGGAGACATGTGATACAGTTTGCATCCCACCTCTTGTGAGTTGACGGTGGCCTTTTGAGATTACAGGTCAGTGTTTGGTAGGCTGCCAGGTATCTACTCGATTAAGGGCAAGGCCACCCTGGTCCATTCACCTCTAGCAGAACAGTGGTACCCCTTACCTAAATCTGACCATAGGCCATGCTGATAAATGAGAACCAACATTAAGGAGAGGCATTTTACACTTGTTCAATCTAAAACATAATTCAACATATTCATTGCTTCACTGGAGCACACCCAGAAGATGGCTCCCCATCGAGAAGACAATTAATTTCATCCTGGTTCTTGACACAAAAAGTCTCAGCTGGATTCATATGAATGCATGGACGTCCAGATGCTTCAAAGTACACTATACGCCAAATAATAACCCCCCCACCTCTTTAGCTTTGGCTTTAGCATTGAAGCAATGGTGCTGGCTGCAGGGTTTTGGCGAACAGGCGACTGATCCCTGCCTGCTTTCCGAGTCTCCAGCTCTCACACTCCTCTTTGTTTCGTGTTGTCTTTTGTCTAGAACAAAAGACTCCTGGACACGGTGCGTTCCTGCTGACAGCAAATCCACCATATCTCATTCTGCCACTGGAGCTACTTAAGTCTCACGAGCTGTTGAAGAATAACAAAGGCCAACGGAGAAAAGGGTGTATTTATTTAACAAATTAATCTCCTCTTTAATAAAAGCAAGTCTAATTACCTCAAACAATAGGATGAAAGGGAAAGAAAGGTGGTTAGAGTAAATACTGAATGCAGAACCACTTGAATAGCCAATGCTCAATGGTCAACACCATTGTTTCCAATTGTTATGGGGTAGAGAACCTTAGTCTTTCAACCTCTATCTTCATCAGCTAATGACAGAGGCTCACAAGCCAAGGCCAGAGGAGTTAGGACATAATTTCTGTAGGCGTCCATCCCTATTTAATACTAAATATTAGAGGACTTATATGGCCTGACTGTGCAGCTCTGGACTTGGTTCTGAATTCTGCCTCCTGGGTCATGTTTTATTTTACCCCCAAATGCATTTCCTCATCAGGAGGAGGCATCCATTGGCACAACTGTTGCAAGCCCCCTAGGTCCAGCTTCAGGCTACCTCTTCAAATGAGCCATGTTTGAACCAGCATTCATCTAGTGGTAAGTCAGTCACAGAGGGGTGGTCAGGACTGGTCATTGCCCCAGGGTTCCCAGTGGCTGGATGAAGTATGTGAATAATGAATGTCATTTTTTAAGCTTGTTAAGGCTGGGTTGCTAAGAAGATGCTGTGATCTGATCCTTAGGCCCCTCCTTTGGTGATGGGACAAAGATATTGAGGCCAGGAAGGGGAAATGTACAGTGGATAGAAAGTGATGCTCAAATAGACACAATAGAGGAAGGGAGTGAGTGTTATAGACAGAGTGAGAGAGAACAAGTAGGACTGGATCCGTAATGAAAGCCCTGTTTGCTCCAAACTCAACATGAATGCAGCTATTCATGGCTGAATGAAAAGGCAGCGGAGAGGTGGCCTGTGAAAATGGAGAGAGGGGCGTTTTTGTGTTGCTATATAAGGCTGAAAAGCAGGAGAAATCTTTAAGGGTTTTTTTTTTTTTTTTTTTTTTCTTGTTTGTTTTTGTTCAAGGAAAACTGGAAGTACTTCCCTATTTTTTGTAATAATTAAAGATTTTTAGTTGCGCTGTATAACACGGGTCATTATTCTCACTGAAAACAAGGACATCCAGTGTCCCTGAGAAAAGGGGCCACCCTTATTAAGCTACCAAAGCTATTTGAGCTCAACTGGTGCCCTCTTGCGGAGACCCTTTAAACTGCTAAACATGAGTGAGTGAGTTACAGGCCAATTCTACTGACATCTGTAGTTTTATGTGTCTGTTGATTCAACACCTACCAGTTACTTGAGCGCATACACATTGCTGACACAGGCCTTTAGTCGAACGCACATGGATTAGCAGCCATCAGATCATCACATAAATGTTCTGTTATCCATTATACAGCCTTTCCAGAAGAGTGCCTGCTGCAGGACTAACATAATAATTGAAAAAGTACACCTTTTTTATTCTATTAAGTCCTGTTTTAATGCAGAGTTCCATGAGCTTCAAGGTGGTCATCTTAGGCCATTAAAATCCAGTCGTGCTGGAGGCAGGCAGGTGGGCTCAGTGTGAACCTGGCACTTTAACAGAGCCCCCCGCTCAGAAGCTGTAATTAAATAACAGTAGGTAACAGTGGGATTACGACCCCGAAAATCCATTTTATATAACCATAAACCCTCAGTGTGGTTCAATAGCAGAGGGAAGTACAATAACCCAGACCCTGGGAGTGGGGGGCTGCTGTAGAGTGAGATGGGCCGTCTTTGAAACAGTCATTAAAGCAATCCTATCAGCGCAAGAGTAGCTCGACACACTTCCAAAAGCCATAAACCTCCAAATGACCCATTCGCAATTAATTCCAGTGTCAATTCTCTCCATGTGCGGATTACATTTCTGTGATGATGGTGGTCATTAGCCGAGCGGCCGAGTGATGAGACCGGACACAGGTGACACCCCGCTGTATTCTGCCAGAGAAATGTGTTAAAATAGTGTTGCCACCTGGCAACTGGTGAGAGCAACTGGCAACCGTAATATTTACTAAATAAACAGCAGGCCGGTGAATAGAGGGGACAAGGTGATTATGTAGACATAGGACATGTGTGTGTGTGTGTGTGTGTGTGTGTTTATGTGTTTTTACCACACACACACCAACACTTTTCTGTTTTCTTAAGTATTGTGTGGTTCAAAATTTGAATTAAGACCATAATTATGTCCTCTGTTGTGCTGGGCCTGATTTGTCCATTGTTTTCTGACCACACACACACACACACACACAACAAAAAGGATGTTCTTAAATCCTCACAGCATTCACAGCAGTCAATTAACTCTAATGACTTTGGTAATTATCCAATGACTGATTCTCTTAAAGGCCTCCTGTTGATGTTGTTTTAGCTTATCCACAGTGGTCAACACCAGGACTGCGTATATGAGCGGTGTTATCATATGTTAAACCAAGATTTCCAGACCAGTCATCAGGTCCTGTCCAGCTGTGTCCAGTCCAGATGATTCTGCTATGCATAGAACTAGTGATTGAACGATATATCGGCCCGGCTGATTAATCAGGATGATTTTTGGCATCAGCATCGGCCGATATATTAGTGCAAGAGGCCGATATTTACACAATGCACATAGGCAATGCTGTGGATGGCTGCTTCATTCTGGCTGTTAGAGTGCCACTTGTGTCCATTTTGTCATCTTACAGGCAGACATCACTGAGCACAAGTACAAGCCTCCAACCTGTAGCTGCATTAGAGAAAATTATCTGAATTATTTTCTCTTCTTCAGCTCTCACTATTTGTTACTGGCTGCTCTTTGTAACATACACTCAAAATTCTGCATCATAAATGACTGAGTTGATAGTTGTAACATTGAAACCCAGCGTTATTTAGACTCTTATTTCGCTCATTGGTCGGCAGCGCCTATAAAAAAAATCACTCATTGTTATATCCGTTAGTATATCTCAAGTACTACAAGTCCAACGTCAACAGTTAATGTACCAAATTAAAGCTTAAAGTCACTGATGTTCATTGATTTAATAATTTTATATATAATCCCACTGATAAATAAGCATTTTTGCTGTTATTGGAAATTGTTAGGAAAAAATATTAGTGCGAGTACAGATTTTGAGATTTTTCCCGGCACCATATTTGAGTAATGTTTACATATCATACACCAATCGAAGGGCTAGACTGTCAGGATCACGAGGATATAAGCCATACGCTAAAATGTAGGACATTTTATGACAAAATCGCTGCTTCTCAAAGCCTGAAGAGCCCACAAGTGGCTCACACACAAAGTTAGCACAGAAGTGCTTACCTTAGATAGTCCCCTTCAAAACAAGACTAAATCTGAGTCTCTCCATCAAACCGTTCGTGAGTAATCCTCATGTTTGTGTCAAGAGTACTGGCCGAAAGAACAGGAAACATTTTCAAACAATAATATAAATATGATCCCTGTAGAGCACCACCTACCTACTGTAGCTTAGGCTTTCCAACGGCATGTCAATCAAGTCTGTAGATGAATCAGGGGCAGAATTATGGCGATGCACACCCAAGGAGGGACAAACACGCAGCAGAGTGCATATGTTTTCAGCGCCTAACAGACCCAGACACTGTGAGAGTGACTTAAACGATTCTATTTGGCAGCAACAAGCTCCACAAACAATAATCAAGTCAATAAACATGTTTTAAAGCATAGATGTATTTTACTAGTTACGTTTCCCTCACTGAGGACATTTAAATGCAGCAGGGGTGTTGGGGAGGGTGCCTCACTCTACAGCAAATCAGAGTGCAGCTCTCGCCTTTTAACACGTCAGACATTTAAAGGAAAACTGTACTCAGTGAGAAACAAGTGTAAACATCAGAAATAATCTTAGTACATCAGAATAAAACACACCATAACTAAGGGTTTTTATTGTTTGGTGAGGGGTCAATGGCCACTTGGAGAGGGACAGGAGATGTTTTTCTCATAGAAAGTAAAGAAGAACACTAAGATGTTGACATTAGGTCTAGACCAGATCTATACACTGTATTTTTACAGTAAAAGTAATGATTTTCCTTATGGAGAGCTTGGGGTCTAAAGAGACACTTGGAGAGGCCATCTGTCCACTGTCTGCTCCAGCTTCAATAACTTCAAATCAGTAGGAGGTATCAACTCCAAATTTTACCTGATGAAAGTAGACCCCTGGAGAAACATTTTTAAAATGAAAAAAGTAAAGGGACTCAGGAACTCTTCAGTTTATAGTCACTAACTTTTTTTTTTTTTCACCTACATTTATTTGTGGTTTTCATAAGTTTGTGACCACTTCATATATATTTCAGGACTCTAAATGGTTTCTTTTACAAATTTGAAGGGTTTTCTGTAAAAATAAATCATGATAATGCCTCTAGTTTATTCACTGCCTGATGATTGCGAATATCGGCTTTACAAATCGGTATCAAATTATCTTGTTCTCTTACAGACAACAATGTATATAGAACATCCAGGAACTGCAGAGTGATAAAAAGGTCCACACTAGACTGATTATGATTGGTTGATTTCACTCACGTTATTCCAGATAAAGCACAATACAAGTTTCTCTAATCAACCACACACTGGTCAACTTCTTAGAAGACCCACTTCCTCCAGAGTCAGCTGAGGATGGCCCTGATGGTCATTTCAGATTCTCGTGATTCAGTTCCTACAGCCACGTCAGAATGTATTAGAACAAAGCTCTCCCGACAGCGGAGGTTCATCCAGGCCATTGTTTTCCATCGGCTCGGAAACTACTCTGCTAATCCTATCTGACAGAGGCAGATTCTGGGCTGAAGGCTGAGGGGTCACTAGCTTGTCACTCCAAAAGTCTGTCCAAGCCAGGCAGGAGGTTCAGGATGGATTATGAGCCAGAACCGACATTTTTGTCCTGTGTGGTCAGTTCATTGAAGAAGTCCTGGATTATTATTATTATTTCTTTTTTGAGTCCATTTGCTGAGATTCTTATAGGCCACTCAATTCCAACTGGGTACCCCCCATTAAGGCCACTTTAAAAAATGCCTTTAATGCCATTGTTATTGAGTTTCCAGATATCTGATTCTGTCATTGTGATATTACTATGAGCATGTAAACACCTGAATGACTTCTATCAGGGCCCCGGCTGCCAGCTTTTGTCAGATCCCTGTGTTAAGACTGACCGTGGAAGTGGTCTCGGAGCTTCAGTGATTAGTATGTTATCAGCACAAGGGCTTCTCCCTCCTCTGTAGGGTAAGCATGCCCTCCCTTCCTGCTAATGACACAGAAAGAGAAGCAGATTGGATGTCAGTGTGATTGATGCCAGGTGGGAGGATCTGGTGGCCCACCGAGATTTTATCTCCTCGACTGACATCAGTGCTGTCTGATAAGTTGCCCTTGACAGGCAACGGCCAACAATGAACCGAACTACACTGAGACTTGTTCAGATTTCAAATTCAGCACACTGAGTAGCACCTTAAATCACATCCACCTTAAGAAATGTCATATTTAATGTAAAAAAGGTGGCAACTAGAAATTGAAAAGAATATTAGGTAGTATTTTTACCATCAAATTACAGTTTCTGTGCCATTGTGATGCTCCACTGACCTGACAACCCGTCGTTGCTACTGCAGAAACTGCACTATGTAAACCACTAAATTTCGGAAGAGTGTGGTTTGTGTGGGTACTTGGATGAGACCTCCTAGAAAAGCTTGGGTGGGATGCCTGCTGGAGATGGCATTGTTAAGGTCAATATGGGATGCCATCCCTGTGGTGTAGCTGGATCTTGAAGCAGAATCGCAGTTACCAGTGAGTAGTCCAGCTCTGAATATGGCCCAGAATGACACTCACTATAACAGCACCCATGTGTTCAAAGCTTCTTAAGACAAGAAAGTGTTAACTTGAAACATTATGCACATCAAAATCATTAGTAAGTGACAACAGCTCAAATTTACAATCACATCTGAGATGATCCATCGCCAGAATATAACTCTTGTAAGTTCTCGTATGCCTGGCTCACAGATGCTATAGGCTAATCATTTCCAAAACGACTTCAGAGCTGCAATCATCTGTACCAGGTGTCCATTTAATTTCAGATCCATGTTTATGAAGGTATTGGAATTCTGTCCTCATTTCCATATCAGAAGCTGTTCTATCTGAGTAGAGAAAATACCCTGATGGTAAAAACATATGGCATGCCTGACAGCTTCTTGTAATTGTATATGAGTCTAAATAACAAAAAATACATCTAGGGTACATGGGAATAAAACCCAAACATCTTGCTCTTGCAGGAATAAGACAAAATATATAAAGTGTAGTCTATTTTGACAATCCTATTATGGACAAAGTGAACAACAACTGTCTGTAACCAGCTTTGGTCAAAACACTACAAAGATCCCCTGTCTAAACAGCTCTGTATAGAATATCTGTTTTTAGTGCCTATACTTTTAAATGATAACAAGCCACTCGCTGTTCACCCTGACCCCGAGTGCACTGCAGTGAGGAGTGGAAGCTCTGGTTTTAGCCCTTTTCACTCAGTTTTTTCCTCTCCAAGTGTTTCTCACTTAGGCAGCACATACAAAAGTGACCATGTGGTTTTGTTTCACAGTGTGTGGGTTGGTGGATGCCAGATGCACAGGCACTGAACAAGGTATTTTCAGAGTGGCCAGAACCACCTGGATTTTTGGATCATTTAACATTACTCCTTTCAAACTGTGATGTCATAACTGTCACAGAAAACACAGTGATTTGAGGATTTGAATTGCTTCTAGAAATAGTGATAATAATGATGATTATTATAGGATCAGAATCACAACCTTGAGGCTCCTGATTGAAGTCAATGTTAGTGGTTCATCTAATGACTTCCACCTTATAATGTGCTGAAAGGCAAAATACAGCACCTTAAAGTAGCCACTGGAGAGGGACTGTAAAAAGGAATGCCTCCAGGCTATCAGAGCAGGAAATGTACTGATATTTACATGGCAGAGACTATCTACAACCAGGTTGATTTTCCAAATAAATAGCTGCAGAGATAGGTATCTGTTTGTATGCATGTCTGGTTTAGATTTCATAGAGGAAGACAACAACTATCATGTATTTATTTATTGTTAATTTTTTGCTTGAGATCTTCAATTTATTTATTTATTTTTTATATCACTGGAATGAAATGATGTTGGGAATTGGAATGATACCAAATGTATATGATGCTTCAGCATTTTTGAAGATCTGTCCAAAGTGGTGCAAGGAGATGATACTTGCTTTTACACTCTGAATATTACCAAAGGCCTCACTCAGGCCATGCAATAATGGCTGATGCGAGAGTCTGTTACTCAACAAAAACATTCAGGAAATCCTTGTGCTTTTAAGCCCCTCCCACCAGAGAAGCTCATCTGCATTCCTTAACTATGCCCTGTCCATGTGGACACCCTACTGGCATCCTTACACTAGGACTTTAGATTATGTAGTACAGAGCTGGCTATGGTCTCTGACCCTCTTGAACCATTCCATCTGGAAGTGGTGTCAACAACTGTGCCTCCTCCTTGGCTCCACCCACCCTGTTATTAACACACACCTTCAAATACCTGTCTGTTTATTTCTTTCTTTGTGGTTTTAGCCTGGTCTTGGTGTCTTGTCTTATCCCCATCCTGTTGTTTCCCTTGGTGCTAAAATAATAATAATTTATTAATACAGTGATGCCACAATTAATTCTGTCAGCTTCTCATCTGAAATTAGACCATGTCCATGAAGCTCTGGTTAACTCATGTATACTCTGTGCCCATAGTGGCAGAGCATACACATGGGTTAGCCAGCTAGGCTAGCAAACTAATCTGCCTTGTGACCTGCAGGGCACCCTGGAGATTGGGATTTTAAAGTAGACATCGGATGAGGGTTTTTAAAACAACTGCAAACATCACAAAACCTCCCTTCCTACTTTTGGAATATTACTGCGACAGATCTGAACCTCGAAAACACACACACACAGAGAGAGAGAGAGAGAGAGAGAGAGAGAGAGAGAGAGAGAGAGAGCTGCGATCACTTCTGCTTATAGAAATGATTGGGAACCTGGATCCTTGCTGTGAGGATTTGATGGAAGCTGCAGACATCAGTGGGGTCAGTTGGATGATGTTGGAAATTATATGTCATAACACCACACAACTCATCCAAAAGCTAGTACATGGTGCTCCAGAAAACACATGTACACTGTTCTACAGCCCAGTACTTGTAACGGGGGTGGGGGGGTGAGGGGGGGTGCTTTTATTTAGTTCTAGTGAACCTTATCAGGTCATCACAGCTGTGCCTTTGCTGGTAGACAGACATATGCAAAGCATCCCAGAGCAGAGCAGGGCAGCTGCTGATATCATCATTGTTTGATTAACGTCCACTCTACTTTCAAGTCACTGTGTTATTACGGCACAATAACCCAATGATTATCCTCGAAACAATTGAGTGAAAACTGCAATTTATAAAAGGAAATAAAAAAACAGCTTTTTCTGGCTGAATATTCCCCAGAGCTGAAGGGTTAATATAAACATAATCTACTTTTTTTTTATTGACCATTGAATTTTGTTATAAGGGAGTGTTATGCAAAGTGGGTCTTGCTTAATAGAGACAAACATAGTCCTGCCTCTGAGGTGGAGAGAGAGAGGATAGAGAGACATACAGAGTCACAGGTAGAAGAGAAGACGACAGAAGTGGATGCCACGAGGAGAACAGAACCAACACCAAGGTAGGATTCATGTTTCATTAACATTAACTCAGAGCTAAATAAGCTGCTCCAGTCTTCTGCTGGGATTAGTTTTCATAGTGGACACTGATAAACAGAAAGTTCTACATTGTCACCCATCTCCAAAAGTATCCAAAAGTACATGTGATTTTTGGTTTAGAAGATTTAAAGATGGGATTTTGTTGGCAGCCATCATAAACATTGTAGCGTCCCAATGAAAGCTGAAACTGTTGAATCTCAAGCATTGCTTGATGAAGATTTGTGTTGAAAATAGAAGAATGTATTCTGATGTATCTGAATCTGTACAACAGACAACAAAGTAGATGTTTCATGTGGAAAATTGTGACTGGTGATATGAGAAAGGATCTAACACCATGAGGTAAAAAAGAACAATGAAAACAAAACACATTGGGTAGATCTTGGGGAA
Source organism: Hoplias malabaricus (assembly GCF_029633855.1). Lineage (NCBI taxonomy): Eukaryota > Metazoa > Chordata > Actinopteri > Characiformes > Erythrinidae > Hoplias > Hoplias malabaricus. The sequence goes on from NC_089801.1 coordinate 83,534,180, forward strand.
TGAATGGGATATGAAGGGTATGCTGTATTATGAACTTTGTGGCAGAGTAGAAAGTTAATTCAAGCGTGGCAGAGGCCTAGATGGCAAAACAGGTGCTAGAGGAGAGGCAGCGTGTGAGAAGAATTTTTGAGGAAAAAATCCAGGAAAGAGGAGGTGTCGGGCGCCAGGCAGGGTGCTGGTCCAAGGCATCATCTGAGGAAAGAGCACAAACTGTAAATTAGGGGCTGAAAGTAGTGTGGCTGTAAAGCGGGGAGAATGGGACAAAGGTCCACAGCGCTACTTGAGGACAAAGTGAGGGCTGTAAAAGTGCAGGCTGGGAGAGAGCTAGCTGCAAAGGAGAGAGCTTGGGTCAAAGGTATATGGTAGGAGAAATTGCCAGATGCAAAGTTAGGGCTGGGAGCAGTGTAGCTGTAAAGTGGAAAGGCAGGAACAAGGTCCACAGCAGGAGAGGCTATAAACCATACAGTAGATGCAGGGCTCTGCATGGTTGTGAAGAAGAGGGCATAAGATCAAAGGATCACAACAGCTTCTGAGGATAGAGTGCAAGCTCTATTGGTAGGAACACCTCCAGCACCATCACACTGAACACTGGAGCCCCCCAGGGCTGTGTGCTCAGTCCACTGCTGTTCACACTGCTGACCCATGACTGTGCAGCGATGCACAGCTCAAATCATACTCGACATCTCTGCTGTGGAGATTGTCAAGAATAGCAAATTCCTTAGCGTTCACCTAGCGGATGATCTCACCTGGTCCACTAACACCAGTGACATCAGAAAGAAAGCCCAGCAACACCTCTGCTTCCTGCGAAGGCTGAAGAAGTTTCATCTCCCATCTCCTATTCTCACCACTTTCTACAGAGGAGTCATCGAGAGAAAGCCCAGCAACACCTCTACTTCCTGCGAAGGCTGAAGAAGTTTCATCTCCCATCTCCTATTCTCACCACTTTCTACAGAGGAGTCATCGAGAGCATCATGACCAGCTGCATCACTGTCTGGTTTGGGAACTGCATTGTGGCAGATCACAAGTCCCTCCAGCGGATTGTGAGGACAGCTGAGAATATTATCGGTGTGTCTCTTCCCTCCATCACAGACATCCATACCACTCACTGCACCTGCAAAGCACTCAGCATTGTGGGAGATCACACACACCCTTCACACACACTCTTCAACCTACTGCCGTCTGGAAAAAGGTATCGAAGCATTCAAGCCCTCACATCCAGACTCCGTAACAGCATCTTCCCACATGCTATCAGACTCCTGAACACCTAGAGACTGAGACTGGACTGAAGAAGTACACACACACACACACACACACACACACACACACACACACACACACACACACACACACACTTCTTCACGCAAATAGTGGACTGAAAATGAGCGTACTGTTTACACATATCCTGTTTACATCATGGTTACATCCAGTTACCGTTTACCCCCCTTTGCACTAGTTGCACTTTAATGTTGTGTATTGTCTTATGTAGCACCTTGGTCCTGGAGGAACGCTATTTCGTTTCACTGTATACTGTAAACACTGTATACTGCTGAAAAGACAATAAACTTCTTGAACATGAACTTAAAGCTGCTAATTTGGAATCAGGGGGCGGTGCAGCCATAAAGCAAAGGGTCAGGACAAAGGTCCTCAGCATGAGAGAGGGTGAGAAAGGAGAGGTTGGGAAAGTATGAGTTGTAATGTTAGAAACTGTGCATGTCACAGCTGTGAGGTCACGGGGTTGGGATGAAAGTCTACAAGAGCATTCAATCTGTTGAGTTGGAGGCTGGGAGCAGCACAGCCACAAGGGGGTGGGGGGGTTGGGATGAAGAGTAGAGGCAGAAGGAACAAGGAGGAATAAATGAGAGGAGAGAGAACAGGAGGAGCAGAGAGGGGCTGTGTCTAAAAGGGTGTAATGCAGTCTAACAAGGCAGTATTCTGAGGGAAGAAAGTGCTGAGTTGTGTCAGAATAAATGCTTAAACATGCGGCCTGCTTTCTGTTCTAGTATTTCAAAATGCAATAATCTTGGTGAGCACTGTAGGCAAACAAGTGCCCTGGTATTGTGAAGAATCCTAAAAAAAAAAAGTTAGGTAAAAAAAACAACAACTTTATTTTCAAACGCAGCTCCCTAAGGCACTGACTTGAGAGACAGCAAAGACAATGAGGTATTGCGGCTAATGCCTTCCAGCTCAGACAAAACAAGGAAGAGTAATAGGAAAAAGAGGTCCAGCAGTGGGTGATGTCTCAGAAGAGAAGACTGTGATGGGGGCCCCGAAAACAAACCTAGAGCAGAGGAGAGAGCTCACATTGCTTAGTGGAGACGAGATCCATCTAGTGAGTTAATTGCAGTGAGTTTACAGGGTATATATAAGGCTGAGGGAGGAGTCTGGGCATGGTCCTACTCCCAAAATGTTGTTATTACATAACTTTAATAATGTATGAATACTGTAACCTTTGTTAATATTTAAATAAATAAATTAACAATGTTTTTCTCTATTTTAGATATGGCTCTGAAGTCAGTTTCCTTTATGTTCCTTTTCTCAGGTCAGTATGAATGTGATAGGGGTTAAGTTCAGCTCTAACTGAGTCCATAATGTGGCTTAATCCTGATCTGTGAAACAAACCATAAATCCAGTTTACATTACAATATCAGTACATTAAACAAATTGTTCTCCTGTTCTTCACAGCTGTCTGTGGAGCATCTCTTTACCCTCCATATAAATATCACTTTGTGAATGAGAATAAATCCTGGACTAAAGCTCAGAGCTACTGCAGACAGAAATACACTGATCTGGCCACCGTCAGCAACATGGAGGAGATGAAGAACCTGAACACGACTCTCAAAGATAAAACTACCAGCTCAGTGTGGATCGGTCTAAACAGAGGGAACACTGGGAGATGGCTGTGGTCTCTGGGTGATTCAGATCTGTATCGTAACTGGGCTGTAGTGGAACCAAACAATAAGTTTGGGCAGGAATACTGCGTCGAGATGTATAGACGTGATGGAACCTGGAATGATAATACATGTGACAATGTGTTTAGTTTTTTGTGTTATGATGGTAAGAACTTTCTGATCATTCCAGTAAATATTGTAAGCTCCTCCAATATAAGTATGTAAAAATTGGGCTTTTTTCGTGATGTAAGCTAAAACAAATATATGTTCATGCCTGATATATTCATTTTTATTTTTATATTTTTTTAATACAGTAATATCATGAGTTAATATATAATTGATTTAACTTTTAGAAATGAATACCACCACTGGGAGATATATATTCTTTAAAAATGGAAAGACCTGGCGTGACGCTCAGAGCTACTGCAGACAGTATCACACAGATCTGGCCAGTGTGAGGAACCAGACGGAGAACCAGCTGATGTTAAATATGACTCTAAGTTCAGGTGTAAAACAGTCCTGGATCGGTCTGTTCAATGACTCCTGGCAGTGGTCAGATCAGAGTGACTCCTCATTCCGGTACTGGAGGTCTGACCATCCAAATAACGCAACTAGTAATGAGAACTGTACTGCAGTGTCCATGGCTGACCAGGGTCAGTGGCTTGATGTAAACTGTAACACCATGAACCCATTCGTCTGCTACCAGAGTGAGTGTCATTTCACTTTCTCAACAATGTCATTATAATCCTCTATCATCCTGTAAAGACACTAAAAATGTCCAGTTCCCTCCTTCTCCAGATAAACTAGTGTTGGTGAATATGACTCTGACCTGGTGGGGTGCTCTGAGATACTGCAGGGAGAACCATAGGGACCTGGTCTCAGTTCACTCTGAGGAGGTCCAGTCCTGGGTGATGAAGGTGGCTCAGAAGGCCTCCACTGATCACGTTTGGCTGGGGCTACGTCATACGTGCAGACAGGGCTTCTGGTTCTGGGTCAGTGGGTTTGCCATCTGCTACCAGAACTGGGCTCTAGGGAACGGAACCGGGGGAGAAGACTGTGGTTCTGGAGAGAGATCTGGAGCGGTGGAATCGAGTGGAGCACAGCAGTGGGTCAGTCTGCCTGAGACTAAGACACTCAACTTCATCTGCACCAACTACTGAGGTCAGTCAGTCTGTGATTGGTTGTTACTGGAAAAGTAGCATTTGTAACTCTGTTTTCGTTATCTTGGTTTCACAGTTCACAGATTATTTGTTTGATTTCCTGCATAACATTTACATCTTTTGGCTTGTGAACTACATTGTATATGGTGACAGTCATTAGTCTTATAAAGAAAATTTCTGGATTTTTTTTAATTCTCTGAAAAACTGTATGACGTTTGAACAAACTGGCTTTATTTTTCCATGAAATAACTCAAAATTTTTAAACAGTCACCATATGAACATTTTTATGCTTCATGCGATTATAATAATGAGTTTAATGATGTAAGAGGTTCATTTTGAAATATTATATACTTTGTGTAATTGTTATTTGGCTCTCTGTACCTGTTTGTATAAACTACAAATGTCATTAGCCTAAAATAAAAGTGGAAATCAAGTCTGTAGGAATACTTGCCTATATTTATTCATTCACATATAACAACTGCAGCATATTATGAACAAGACAATTGGAGAAAAATGTTCAAAGTTGAAATATGTATTTCAGTATAGCTTAAATTCTAAAGTTTTTGTCATTTTTATAGCTTTTACATATAATTGGTCAAAAGAACTAGGGTTATTGAGCCAGGATTGAGACTAATGTACAGGTTGCGTGTGAGCTTTGTGACGTTAGAAGTGGTATGTTTTTATATATTAATATAACACACAGACAGACAATGAGACAAATTTATATAATAGAGGATTTGAGAGTTTAAAAAAACAAGGGCAACATTATTGTAATGAAAGTTTTTGCATATTAAAAGATCATTCAATTCCAGGCCCAGAAACACACCCTACACCTATTAATTACAGAGGAATCCTAGGATACCCTGGCACTGAGCGCACTCTCAACAGATTTACCCACAGTTATTAGGTTAATCATCAATCAGCATATTCCTCCACATTCATGTACAATATTTATTTTCTCCATTCTTGTATTCACCCATCCTCTAGAATTGATGTGGTGTGATACTGATGTTGGATGAACCTCCAGATTCATCCCAAAGGTATTAGATAGTGCTCGATTAGTCCATAGAACACAGTTCCATTGTCCCACAGCCCAGAGCTGGTGTGAGAGGATATTCTAACATACAAACACCATCATTTGCAGCTACTTCAGAGCTTCACATTCTGCCCCTTAACCACTTTTCTACAGATAGTGAGTGAACCTTAAAGAATCAGAGCACACTAACTAGAAAATCTGTTCTTGCCATTGGACATAGGGAATATTTGGATATTTATTTAGATCTACTGGTCACTGTTGTGTCTGCACTAGCAGACTGACCTATTTATGCAAAGCATCCCAGAGCAGAGCAGCTGCTGATAACATCAGTGTCGCATTATCATAAGCTCTTCCCTCTGCTTTCAGAGAGTCACATTACATCACAACAACCCAAGGTTTTCTTCAAAAAGTATGAAAGATAGAGTTTATAAATCCAAACTTCAAACAGACCAGCTGCGAGTTAGGTGCATATCATCAGGGCCCAACTCCATCAGTTCCTCACAGAAATGAACCGGCTCTACAGGATTAATATAAGAAACAAGTGTCTGTTTCACTGTGTGCGTCATGAGGGGATTTTATGTAAAATACGCTTAAGAGAAAAAGACAATCCATTCAGTCTTATATGTGAGGTCATAAGGAGGGGTTGGAGAGATAGAAGATGAGAGAGAAGATAAAGAGAGATACAGAGTCACAGGGAGAGGAGAAGATGACAGAAGTGGACGCTGAGAGGAGAACAGAACCAACACCAAGGTAGGATTCATGTTTTATTAACATTTACTCAGTGTGAGGAACCAATCTCAAATTACTGGATGATTACACTGTAGAGCATCACTAAGACACACCGACACAGAGGTTCTAGATAGGTCTGAGTAAACAGTAGTGCAACTGTGAAGATTATAATCCTTTGTCATTCTGTAAAGACACTAAAAATGTCCTGTCTCTTCTGTCTTCAGATAAACTGGTGTTGGTGAATCAGACTCTGACCTGGTGGGACACTCTGAGATACTGCAGGGAGAACCATAGAGACCTGGTCTCAGTTCACTCTGAGGAGGTCCAGTCCTGGGTGATAGAAGTGGCTCAGGAAGCCTCTACAGACTATGTTTGGCTGGGGTTAAGTCACATCTGTACTCAGGGCTCCTGGTTTTGGGTCAGTGGAGAGTCAGTGTCCTATCAGAACTGGGCTCCGGGGGAAGGGGATGGCAGTGAAGGCTGGGGCACAATTTGAATTTTACATATGACCAACTGACATAAACATGGGATTTTCTGCAGCATGTGTTGCTACTGATTTGTCAGAAAAGAGGTTAAATAACAAAAACTGTAGAGTTTGTAGATTTTGTAGTTACTCTACATGAATGAATGGTGCTTCTGTCCAGTGGTGGCACTGTTTAGCTAAAACCACCTAAACATTGTTGTTTAGCCAAAGAAGAGCTACAGAAACAGTGCTGTAATGTGCATCACACAATCACATCCCAAACACAAAGAAAAAACAAGTATGAGATGAAAATGAATCTCAACATCTCAAAATATTGAGATAGCAAGTTACATATTAATGAAAATATAGGAGCCATTATTTTTTTAATAAATATTGTGGCAGAAATAAGCCTGAAATAATTTTGAAAGTGCTAACCTTTAAGTGCTAAATTATCATTGGACCTATCAGTTTCTCACATATGTCTTTAAAATTGATTAAAAATATAATCACTTCAAAAAAAAAAAAAAAAATGGGCATGTTAGATCAACCAGAAATGATGTGCTCACCATGTTAATGTCTCAGTCCTCAGCATTTCAAATGAATGTGTGTGAAATATATTATGCTTTTATGATGTTTGTAAACATTAGGCTAAGTGGCTGAACACACTTCCTATTGTTGAACATAATAAAATTGTGTGTCTTAATTAAACTGAATTTCCAAAGAACATTCTCCAGATTCAGGTATAAATTGTTGTGTTAATACTTTGTTAACAAAATGTGTTTACAGTAAACAAAACTAAAGTATCATTTTAAATTGTGACTTTATTTTCCTTTATTCTGTTTTTATTATAATTTTGAATTATATATTTTCTATGAAATAAAATCTATTATTCACTGTGAGGCTGTGCAGCTGCTTCAGAACTTCCCATTCTACAAGATATTAAATCCTGTGTTCACAATGGGTGTAACTTAAAGGAGCAGAGCTCACTAGCTATAAAAGCTGTCCTTACATTTGGACATTGTGGACTTTTGGACATGTATTTAGTTTTATTGGACATCACGAGGTGGACACTGTGGTGTTTGTGCTGGTAGATGGCCATATGCAAAGCATCAGAGCAGAGCAGCTCTTTATAACATCAGAGTAATTATCATAAGCTACATCCTCCGCATTCAGAGTTACTACAACACAACATGAATTAAAAGGAAATGATAATAAAAAAGACCCAAACAATCTTCAGGGTTGAATGCCATCAGATCCTCATGGAAATGGACTGACGAGGGGCGTAAAGTCACAAACAAAAGGTTGTTTCATTGAGCATGTGTGGAGGGAGGTTTATGCAAAGTGTGTTCTGGTGAAACAGACAATAAACATCTAGGTAAAGAGGAAGGAATGGAGAGATCAGAGATAAGAGATGATAGAGAGAGGGATATAGATACAGAGCCACTGGAAAAAGAGAGCTATATAATTTTCTCAATGCAAATGATCAGATGTGCAGTTGTATATCCTTTTAATTTTGGAGTTTTTGTAGAGACAAAAATAAATAAATAAATAAAATAGTCCTACAAAGGTGTACTCAAGAGAGCCAGTGCATACTGTCTCTCATTCAGATTGGTCCATGAGGAGTTTTTTTTTTTTGACACAAAACCACAAACAACAGAGAAAAATAGACCACAATCTCGAGATGTTGGTCAAACTCATGTGCAGCTACTTCAGAGCCTTCAAATCTACCATTTAGCACTTTTCTATAGAGATAGTACAACCTTTGTCCTGAATGTGTGTACCATATAGAAGCAGAACTCAGTATAAAAGCTCACTGTGGACATTTGATCACTGCTGTGGATGTTACACTGGTGGATGGACATATGCAAAGCATCTCAGAGCAGAGCAGCTGTGGATAACATCACTGTCTAATTTTTATAAATCCTTCCATCTGCGTCCATGTTTATCTTACATCACATTGCAAAAACGACTAATACACAAAAAATTACTAAAGATGTCTATTATTAGTAGGAATTTCAAAAAGGTGGTATTGGCTGAACAAGGGCCTGTAGAGCTTTAATAACCTTTATGGATTAATGCCATCAAATCCTCTCTGAAATGGACTCTCCTCAACAGTTAACAGCAAAAACAAGCATCCCTTGTCACCGAGTGTGTGATGAGGGAAATTTATGTAAAGTGAGTTTAGTTGAAACAGAAGGTGAGTTCAGTCTGAGTTAAAGAGGAGGGGTTAGAGAGAGAGAGAGAGAGAGAGAGAGAGAGAGAGAGAGAGAGGATATAGAGAGAGATACAGCGTCACAGTGTGAAGAGAAGACGATAGAAGTGGACGCAGAGAGGAGAACAGAACCAAAACCGAGGTAGGATTCATGTTTCATTAACATTAACTCAGAGCTAAAGAAGCTGCTCCAGTCTTCTGCTGGGGTTAGTTTTCATAGTGGACACTGGATAAAGAGAAAGTTCTACATAGTGGCCCAGTTACTGTGAGGTACACACTCCAAAAGAACTGGAGAATCACTCTGAGGAACATCACTGAACTACACTACGGTTTCTACAAACTCCATTTTTAAAGAAAAATAGGAACATCTTTTTCAGCGCTCTAGAATGATATAATTTTTGGTGTGAAGAAATCTCAGAGATCTCAGACAGCTTCTAGATATTACCTGATTGGGCCATGATCAAGCACTAATTAGATTTCTAATGAAGACAGAAATGGCAATCAGGTTCTAGATATTGTATTTGTAAGTGCAGAATATAGTTGGTATACTACTAAGTGAATACTTTTGGTGATGTGACTAAAGTTCAGTATAGGATTATTAGAAGTTTTAAAATAGAAGTAATTTCCAAGAAATTCCATCCATCCATTATCTGTAACCGCTTATCCAATTTAGGGTCGCGGGGGGTCCAGAGCCTACCTGGAATCATCGGGCGCAAGGCGGGAATACACCCTGGAGGGGACGCCAGTCTTTCACAGGGCAACACAGACACACACACATTCACTCACACACTCGAGTCGCCGATCCACCTGCAACGTGTGTTTTTGGACTGTGGGAGGAAACCGGAGCACCCGGAGGAAACCCACGCGGACAACACACCAAACTCCTCACAGACAGTCACCCGGAGCTGGAATCGAACCCACAACCTCCAGGCCCCTGGAGCTGTGTGACTGCGACACTACCTGCTGCGCCACCGTGCCGCCCCGTTCCAAGAAATTGTTATTAACATTTATGATGTCAGAAAATGCACAATGTCCTTCATCAAATATCCACAGCAGTTCACAAAGCACACAATCTTCATTTCAGCAGTAGAGTATAATTTAGTAATGTTATTTTTAAAGTACACCGCGACCCTGAAATGGAAAAGCGGAAAAGAAAATGTATGTATGTATGTATTTTTAAAGTAATATTTTTTTCTCTCAGAAATGGATCTGAAGTGGGTTTCTGTCATCTACTTTTTCTCAGGTGAGTGTGTCTTCACTTCTGTTTGTAAATTGTGTTTACTGAGGATCAACTGTGAAAGAATCACTGTGGTGAAGCAATCAATTACTAATGCAGAGATGTTTGAAGGCTTAAAAGCCAAATTTTTTCTCATATTTTACATTTTTTGTTCTTGTGATTTATACAAAGACGTTCCATCTGAGTTCCTGAAGTTGTAGATGATACACTGTAACTGCTGTAAATTTATGGTGAATTTACAACAGCACCTTATTGTATTTTAGAATTATTGTAAATTACTGTTAAATAATCATACTACAGACATAAATAAACAGTAATGTGTTCAGGTAACAAATAACAGTAGAAAACTGTAATTTATCCCTCCCCGGATCAACACCTTAACATGGTGGAGGGGTTTGCGTGCCTGCGTGAGCCTAGGAGCTATAGCTCGTGGTAGGGTCTCCCAAGGCAAATTATTCCTAGGTGATGGGCCAGACAAAGAGTGATCCATAAAGACCAAGATGAAGAGAGTAAAAACAGGGACACAGCTTCCCTCGCCCAGAGTAGGGTAACCGGGGCCTCACCCTCGAACCAGGCTCCTTGGCGAGCTCCTGGTGGCTGGAATTTCACTCATGGGGTCTGGCCTGGCTCAGCCTGAAGGAGAAACATGGGTCCACTCTCCCATGGTTCCCACCACCTGTGGGAGAGGTAGTAATCCAGGTCTGGTGCATTGTGGATCGTGTGGTGTTCAGGGTCGGCTACCCTGGCGTTCCGATCCTCGGTTACTGAAACTGTCTTTTGGAACATGGGACGTAACCTCTCTGGTGGGAAAAGAGCCTGAGTTGGTGCGCGAGGTTGAGAGGTACCGGCTAGATATAGTTAGGCTCACCTCGACACACAGTATGGGCTCTGGAACCAATCTCCTTGAGAGGGGCTGGATGCTCTTTCACTCTGGAGTTGCCCAGGGTGAGAGGCGTAAGGCAGGAGTGGGCTTATTCATAGTCCCCTGGCTTAGCGCCTGTACATTGGGGTTTACCCCAGTGGACGAGAGGGTAATTTCCCTGTGCCTACGGGTTGGGGAAAGGGCTCTGACGGCTGTTAATGCTTATGCACGGAACAGCAGTTCAGAGTACCATGCCTTCTTGGGCCCCCTAGATGGGGGTGCTGGAGAGCACTCATTCTGAGGACTCCATTGTTCTGCTGAGGGACTTCAACGCTCACGTGGGTAATGACAGTGAGACCTGGAGGGGCGTGATTGGGAGGAACGGCCCCGCTGATCTGAACCCGAGTGGTGTTCAGTTATTGGATTTCTGTGCCCGTCACAGTTTGTCCATTACGAACACCATGTTTGAGCATAAGGGTGTCCACAAGTATACCTGGCATCAGGATACCCTAGGCCGCATTTCAATTATCGACTTTATAGTCGTATCACTGGACCTGCGGCCATATGTTCTGGTGAAGAGAGGTGCTGAGCTGTCAACTGATCACCACCTTGTGGTGAATTGGATCAGATGGTGGCGGAGCATGCCGGAAAGACCTGGCAGACCTAAACGTGTGCTGAGGGTTTGCTGGGAACGTTTGGCAGAGGAACCTGTCAGAAAGATCTTCAACTCCCACATCCGGCAGAGCTTCCACTGCATCCTGGGGGAGGCCGGTGAGATTGAGTCAGAATGGGCCATGTTCTGGACCTCCATTGTTGAGACGACTGAACGGAGCTGTGGCTGCAAGGTTGTCGGTGCCTGTTGGGGTGGCAATCCCCACACTCGATGGTGGACACCCCGGGTGAGGGAGGCTGTCAAGCTGAAGAAAGAGTCCTATCGAGCCTGGTTGGCTCGGGGGACTCCAGAGGCAGCTGACAGGTACCAGGGAGCCAAGCGGCTTACGGCTTCAGCTGTCACTGGGGCAAAAACTCGGGTGTGGGAGGAGTTCGGTGAAAACATGGAAAAAGACGAGTTTCTGGCAAACCATCAGGCGACTCAGGAGGGGAAAGTTTTCCATCAACACTGGACATGGTGGGGGTGTGGAGCTGTTGACCTTGAATGGGGACGTCATTAGGTGGTGGAAGGAATACTTCGAGGATCTTCTCAATCCCATCAGCACGTCTTCCGCCGAGGAAGTAGAGTATGGGGTGTGTTCCAACTATAGGGGGATCACGCTCTTCATCCTCCCCGGTAAGGTCTATGCGGGGGTACTGGAGAAGAGAGTCCAACTGATAGTTGAACCTTGGATCCCCGGTCACCCCGGTCGTGGAACACAGGACCAGCTCTATACCCTCACCTGGATCCTGGAGGGTGTGTGGGAGTTTGCTCAACCAGTCTACATGTGTTTTGTGGACCTGGAGAAGGCATTCGACTGTGTCCCTCAGGGTATTCTGTGGGGGTGCTCTGGGAGTATGTTCGTAATTTTTATGGACAGAATTTCTCGGTGTAGCCAAGTGGCATAAAGTGTCCGGTTTTGTGGTCTCAGGATTCCATGTCTGCTTTTTGCCGATGATGTGGTCTTGTTGGCTTCATCGAGCCGGGACTTCCAGCTCTTACTGCGCCAGTTTGCAGCCGAGTGTGAAGCGGTAGGGATGAGGATCAGCACATCCAAGTCTGAGTCCATGGTACTCCATGGAAAAGGGTGGAGTGCTCTCTCCAGGTTGGAAGTGAGATCCTGCCTTAAGTGGAGGAGTTTAAACACCTCAGGGTCTTGTTTCACGAGTTAGGGAAAGATGGAGCGGGAGCGGCTACATGTCTCGACTGGCCTGGGAACACTTTGGTATACCATGGGAGGAGCTGGAAGCGGAGGCTGGGGAGAGGGAGGTCTGGGTTTCTTTGCTCCGACTGCTTCCCCTGAGACCCGGACCCGGATAAGCAGTGGAATATGGATGGATGGATGGAACTGTAATTTACCAGCATACAGTACTTCCTGTCAAGCTGTGAAAACATGCGCCATCTTTTGTTTACGAGTCGAGTCCCTATCCATCAGCATCATACTAATGACTGTAGGCTAATATTTCTATTTTAATGATTTCTGCTCAAACTGTAGGCAGCATGGTGGTGCAGCAGGTACTGTTGCAGTCACACAACTCCAGGGAACTGGAGGTTGTGGGTTCAATTCCCGCTCCGGGTGACTGTCTGTGAGGAGTGTGGTGTGTTCTACCTGTGTCCGTGTGGGTTTCCTCCGTGTGCTCCGGTTTCCTCCCACAGTCCAAAAACACATTTGGTTGGTGAATTGGCGACTCAAAAGTGTGAAAGTGTGTGTTGCCCTGTGAAGGACTGGCACCCCCTCCAGTGTGTATTCTCGCCTTGTGCCCAATGATTCCAGGTAGGATCTGTGTCCCTGAACTGGATACGCAATTACAGATAATGAATGAATGCTCAAAATGCATGTCCTGAGCTTGGGGTGAGCTTCTTATTTTCCCCACTGTTATATATATATATACCACCTATAAACTACTATAACACAACTTTAAGTCATGTGTGTCATTTTGGAATTCTACATTTTTTATTCATGGGGATTTAGAAGAAATAAAAGAAAAAAACACATTTGTAATTAAACATAAGATGCTGGCATATAAGGTAAACTGCTGAAAAAACTGCTATTCTAATGTTATTGTTATTCTATATACATAAGAATACTGGTAAATTACATTAGAGCCACTTTAAAATAGCAGTGATAGACAGGGAGTAAGGTAAGGTGTTGTCTTTTGTTTACACTTAGGTAAGTTAGAGCTGTTTGTGGGTCAGTTAGGAGGGGTGTTTGTTTATTATTTTTGTCGGCTAAAGGCCATCCTGAGGTTCACTGGTGTTTGGTTTCATTGTAAATATCCCATCTACAATATATACATGTCTTTGTGTCTTTTTGTTTCACCATTTACATCTGTTACAGTTATTCCTTCACATATATTAATTCCAACACACACCTCCTTCTGTTACGGCTCAACCCTAGACTGGGTTGTAACACCAGTGAAATGTTTTACAGTGAATTGTAAACTGTAGAATGTGAAATAATCATTTTCCTTGTAATTGCCCAGTACTGTTTGTGTCCTATCAGTGAGAATCTCCAATGTCTGCTGATGTGAACATAACACTATTAATAGTGTCAGGACAGCACTAATAATATTATATTCTGGTTTTCATGATTTTCTCAGCTGTCTGTGGTGTGTCGGTGCACATTCCTCATCAATATCACTTTGTGAATGAGAATAAAACCTGGACTGAAGCTCAGAGCTACTGCAGACAGAACTACACTGATCTGGCCACCGTCAGCAACATGGAGGAGATGAAGAACCTGAACACAACTCTCAAAGATAAAACTAACAGCTCAGTGTGGATCGGTCTAAACAGAGGGAACACTGGGAGATGGCAGTGGTCTCTGGGTGATGGAGATATGTACAGAGAGGGAGCGCAGTACAGGAACTGGAGCAGTGGAGAACCAAACAATGCTGGAGGGAGTGAGTTCTGTGTTGCGATGCAGAAAGATGGAACCTGGCTGGATGATGGCTGTAATCATCAATACTCTTTTGTGTGTTATGATGGTAAGATCACACAGACACATAGTACTGAAAATCATATACATTTCTTATATAACTAGACCTACTGGCCTCTTACACTGTATGGCCAAATGTATGTGGACACTTAACATCTGTTTGAACTTTTAGAAAACATCTTTCCTCAATCATGTGGTGTTACTGTCACACATCTCTGGGTTGTGGTGTTCTTCCTGTGTATGCGTGGGTTTCCTCCCATGATTCAAAAACACACATTAGTAGGTTGATTGGCCACTAAACAGTGTTCTTAGGTGTGAGTGACCTGCTGAGTGTGTGATGCCCTGTGATGGACTAGGGCTCCATCCTGGGTGTGTCCACGCCTTGTGATCAGTAAAACTAGTATCAACATACCTTTGACCATATTGAGTAGATGTGTATCATTAACTGTTCTTCTGGCTGCTGAAGAAGAGAGAACTGTACTGTAACAGAGCCATAGATAAAATAACCCTTGTGTTTTCAGGAAACAAGGCACATAATCAAACATATAGGTTTATTCCTGATGTAAAGACCTGGCGTGAAGCTCAGAGCTACTGCAGAGAGAGGTACACAGATCTGACCAGTATTAGAGACCAGAGTGAGAACCAGCAGATCTGGAGTGTGACAACTACAAGTAGTAGTAATGTGTGGATCGCTCTGTTCATCGACTCCTGGCAGTGGTCAGATCAGAGTAACTCTTCATTCCGATACTGGAAGTCTGGCCAGCCAGATAATAAGGGTGAGAACTGTACTACAGTGCGCATGACGGACCAAGGCCAGTGGCATGATGAAAAATGTGAAAATATTCACCCATTCGTCTGCTATCAGAGTGAGTGTCATATCACTTTTTTAACATTGATTATACAACACTCTATAGATCGTCCTGCTTGACCTCACACACAGTTACTAAAGCATCCTACTTTCCTTCCTTCTCCAGATCAGCTGCTGTTGGTGACTCAGACTCTGACCTGGAAAGAAGCTCTGAAATACTGCAGGGAGAACCATGTGGATCTGGTCTCAGTTCACTCTGAGGAGGTCCAGTCCTGGGTGAAGGACTTGGCTCAGAAAGCCTGCACTGATCACGTTTGGCTGGGGCTACGTCACACCTGCACCCTCAGTTTCTGGTTCTGGGTCAGTGGGTTCTCCATCTGCTACCAGAACTGGGCTCCAGGGAACGGGACCGGTGGAGAAGACTGTGGTTCTGGAGAGAGATCTGGAGCGGTGGAATCGAGTGGAGGACAGCAGTGGGTCAGTCTGCCACAGAACCAGCAGCTCAACTTCATCTGCTCCAACTACTGAGGTCAGTTACACTGTGTTTGTTACTGGAAAATTGAAGTTAAAATAGTACAGTTCTCATTGTTTCCTTCCTCCTCTCAGAAATGAAGACTGAAGCCAGATGAGCACCCTCTTCAGGACCCAGTGTCAGAAGATCCTCAGGTTCAGTGATGTTTTATGTTTTCTTGAGTTATTACTGGGCTTTATGGGTGGTGAAGTAATATTTACACTTTGATTCTTAACTATGATGTTTGGTGTGTAGATCGAACCTTTCCTTTTCCTTGTGTTCCTCGGTCAGGAAACAAACAGAATTAATTTGTTGAGTGGACACATCTAGTTTAAGGCAAGTTCTATGGGGATTTCAATATTTATGCATGTATTATACAATACAGAGTTTACACTTGATTTGGATTGAATAGGTTATTTCCTTGACACATGTACTGTTAGTGTTATTGTTTATATATATATATACCGTATTTTCCGCACTATAAGGCGCACCGGATTATAAGGCGCACCTTCATTGAATGACCTATTTTAAAACTTTGTCCATATATAAGGCGCACCGGATTATAAGGCGCATACAATAGACGCTACAGTAGAGGCTGGGGGTTACGTTATGCATCAATTAGATGGAGCTGCGCTAAAGGGAATGTCAACAAAACAGTCAGATAGGTCAGTTCAACTTTATTAATAGATTACAACCCAGCGTAGTTTAAGGTAAAACATGTAGTGCAATGTTAATATACCCCACATAGTGGGGGGGGGGGGACTTTTCCTCGATTCAATAATAATAATCACAATATAGTAACACTCGAAATAGTGCAAAGCGATAACAATATATCAATAACTCAACGTTGCTCAAACGTTAAAATCACACAACACACAAAATAAACACGTAAAGCTAATTTTACTAAGTTATTCCTCTATTCCCGTGTTCTTCTGCGTGACTGATCACCTTGAGTTTAAACTCTGCGTCATATGCGTGTCTCTTAATAGGAGCCATTTTGGGGTCTTTACATAAAAAACAAATGGAAATGAAATATATATATACCGGTATATATCCAGCATGCACCGCGCGCGGAAGAAAATGAAGTAGGCGGCTGCTTACCGTAGTTGCGAGACCTGGCTCAATATTGGTCCATATATAAGGCGCACCGGATTATAAGGCGCACTGTCGGCTTTTGAGATAATTTGAGTTTTTTAGGTGCGCCTTATAGTGCGGAAAATACGGTATATATATTATTATTAATTAATAATTTTTTTTTTTAAATAAATTAGGGAGAATTTTGAACTGAATTACCTTCTATGAAAAAACCTCCAGATTCATTTATAATGCCTCTTGTAAACACCTTGATGATTTCGTTTGTTAATGATGAACAAATCTACAGTAATGATGCTGATAAGAATACATTTTATTTCCAAATGTCAGATTTAAGCGTTTTGTTCACTTTTAATCAAAATATTATGATCCTTTTGGAATTTTCCAATGTTCTAAATCTTATTCACCTTTTGCTCTGTTTACCTGTTTTATCACAGTTTCCTCAGATATATAAGTAATAAACTTTATTAAATCATGTGGAATGTGGGGTATAATTTATTTGTAATTTCCCCTTTTACATTAAGTAAAAGTAAAATCATGTCTGTATGAATTATTATAAAACATTTGCTTGTATTTATTCATTCATCAAAGTATATAACTGACACATGCTAGGTACAACAGAAGAAAACACAATCTAGGTCACAGGTTTAAATTCTGTATTTCAATGTTTGTTAAATTCTATCTGTTTTCAGTATTATAGCTGATATATGTAAGAAAAGTTGGTTTAAAAAGAAGAGCTCAAAAGATGTAAGCTCACTTAGCAAGGTGTGTGTGTTTACAATGTTACAGGTTTTGGGAAGACTACATATGTCTTTATATATTAATGTCACACACAGACACAGCTCTAAAAAGCTCCAGCTTCATGGACTGGTTACAGGAGGATTTAAGAGTTCATTAACTTCCAGTCTCAGGAAACACGTCCTAGGATCTTAGGATACTCTGAGTGCACAGCCATTAGTTTCACCCACAAACACAGTTGTCCTTATCATGAGATTCCTTAACATTCATCTACATTTCATTCATTGACACATTCACCCTTCTACAGACTCCCAGAAACATGGAAAGAGATAAGAACAATGTGGAAAACCTCTTCTAACATCCCTTTCTCTAAGTCTGTGTCATATTTTGAACCAAATCTTTGAAATCTGCTGTGTAGACTTGATTATATGCTTGCATCTGAGCGTTAATGTGGTCAGGTTCTGGTGCTGGATGAACTCCCAACTCACCTTAAATGTATTAGATAGTGCTCCAACACTCCAGGGAACACAGGTCCATTGTTCCACAGCCCAGTCATGGTTCACGGGAGCATTATAACCTGCTAACTCACAGCTGACACTGAGTAAAGTGGACTGAGCATCATTTGCAGCTGAGTGTAATCCAGGATGTTGGTGTGTGGATAAATTTGGATTTTTTTCCATATGACCCACTTACTACAGATGATATTTTCAGATGTGAGTTTTGTCTGAGGCACAGGTGATTTAAAAAAAAAAAAAAAACTGAATTATTTTTGTTTGAAGTTAACTGATGGCATGACTTTCCACAAGGTACTACACACATTATTAAAACTTTCACCCCAGGAATCTTTAAAGTTTACAATTTTCTTCATCAAAATGATTAAAAATTCAGATTATTTACATTATTATTATTATTAACATTTGTCCAAAATAATCTTCAGGTTTGAGTGCCATCACATCCTCAAAGAAATGGACTGACTCAGGGTCCTAAAAACTTAACGTCAAAAACAGGCTGTTGTCACTGAACATGTCTGGAAGGGATTTTATGCAAAGTGTGTTCTGGTGAAACTGATTATCAGTTGTTTCTGAGGTAAAGAGGAAGGGATGGAGAGATCAGAGATAAGAGAGAAAACAGAGGGAAAAAGAGAGAGAGTCACTGAGAGAAGAAAAACATGGTATGTGTGTAACATCATTATTGTTCCTGTTGAAATATATGTGTAAATGCATTACAGAGTTTTCATGGCTGAATATTTTTTTATTAAACATTGTTTCCATTCATTCATCCACCATCTGCTTCAGAGGTCCACATTCTACCAGTCAATGCTTTTCTATAGAGATGTTACAGCTTGTGTCCAGAGTGGGTGAACACTAAAGACTCACTTCACTAACTTTAAAACTTATACTTACTTTTGGACATTGTGGACGTTTGATTATTTATTTAGTTCTACTGGACATAAGGTGGTCATTGTTGTCTTTGTACCGGTAGATGGAGATATGCAGAGCAGAGTATCTGCTGATAACATCTGTGTCAAATTTTAATATAAAGTTTCCTCTTTTCTCAGAGAGTCACGTTAGCTGTTATTACAATAACCCAGAGTTCATCATCAATGACTCTAAAAACAGCAGTCCAGGAACGTACATTCAATAAGGTAATAAATTCTGACAAAATCCCATTGAGAACTAACACTGTTTGTAGCTTAATTCCATTAAATCCTCTGGATTGCAGCTGGACTGGATCAGTCTGAAGGTTTGATAACAAACACAATCGACTCTTGTCACTGAGCGTGTGATGAAGAAATTCATGCAAAGTGGCTTTCCCTGGAACAGACAAAGGCTCAGACCTATATGTGATGTAAATGAAGGTGTGGAGAGATCGGAGGTAAGAGAGAGAGGACAGAGAGAGATACAGAGTCACAGGGAGAAGAGAAGAAGACAGAAGTGAACACCGAGAGGAGAACAGAACCAACACCGAGGTAGGATTCATGTTTCATTAACATTAACTCAGAGCTAAAGAAGCTGCTCCAGTCTTCTGCTGGAGTTAGTTTTCATAGTGGACACTGGATAAAGAGAAAGTTCTACATAGTGACCCAGTTACTGTGAGGTACACACTCCAAAAGAACTGGAGAATCACTCTGAGGAACATCACTGAACTACACTGAGAAAAACCTACAAAAACCCTATTTTTCAGAAAATTAAGAACACACATTTCAACGCACTAGATAAATATACTTTGTGGTGTTAGTAAATACACTGAGATCTCAGAGAGGTTCTAGATATTACTTGATTAGACCTTGATCAAAAACTAACTACATTCCTCTTGAAGACAGAAATGGCAATCAGGTTGTAGACATTGTAAGAGCCAAGGATAAACTTACTAAAATTATAATTATGATCATGTTGGACATTAGACACAATCTCCAAACTTCTCTGTAGTTATTCTAACAACACCATGAGAATGTTACTAAAATTCACAGCTCCTCGCTGTATTTAAAAAAGAAATGAAGCACAGGCACCGCCCCGACTAAAATCTCATGACACATGGGGAAAATGACATCAGAAAATGCACAAAACCCACCATCAAATATCCACAGCAGTGTTCACAGAGAACATTATCTTCAGTTCAGCAGTAGAGCATATTGTACTAATGTTATATTAATACTTTTTCTCTCAGAAATGGATCTGAAGTGGCTTTCTCTCATCTACCTTTTCTCAGGTGAGTGTTTTCACTTCTGTTTGTAAACTGGGTTTACTGAGAATTGATTTTCAAAAAGCCACTGTGGTGAAGGATTCAATTATTAATGCAGAGGTGTCTGAGGGCTTAAAGGCCAACATTTTATTTTTTCAGTTCCTGAATTTGTAGATGATATTGTGAATTGTAGAATTTGAACAATTTGAATACGTATTGTTCTTGTAATTGTCCAGTACTCATTGTGTCATATCAGTGAGAATCTCCAATGTCTGCTGATGTGAACATAACACTATTAATAGTGTCAGGACAGCACTAATAATATTATATTCTGGTTTGCATGATTTTCTCAGCTGTCTGTGGTGTGTCGGTGCACATTCCTCATCAATATCACTTTGTGAATGAAGCTAAAAACTGGACTGAAGCTCAGAGCTACTGCAGACAGAAATACACTGATCTGGCCACCGTCAGCAACATGGAGGAGATGAAGATGCTCAGTTCCACTCTGCAAAACAAAGCCACAGATTATGTATGGATTGGTCTAAACAGAGTGAACCCTGGGAGATGGCAGTGGTCTCTGGGTGATGGAGATATGTACAGAGAGGGAGTGGAGTACAGGAACTGGAGCAGTGGAGAACCAAACAATGCTGTAGGGAGTGAGTTCTGTGTTGCGATGCAGAAATATGATGGAACCTGGGTGGATGTTATCTGTGGTCATCAATACTCTTTTGTGTGTTATGATGGTAAGATCACACACACAACACTGAAAATCATATACATTTCTTACATAACTAGGCCTTCTGGCCTAAAATGTATGTAGACATCTATTTAAATGGTTAAAAAATATATTTCCCAAACATGTATTGGGCACCACCACGCTGTATAAGGTAGTGTTGTTGTCACTGATTTCTGCGTCCTGGTGTGGTATGTTATCCATGTGTATGTGTGGGTGATCACGGAGATTACTGCATGTGGCAAGGTGTCTCACGTGCAACGTTTACCGCATCTGATAAAAATTAATATACAGAGTATTTTTTGTGTCGTGCGCCGACTCCGAGTTCAGTTCAGGGAACTGCCGATCAATGAAGGAGAGTGTGTCTTCACACATGAACCCTCACACAGGGAGTAGTGACTTAGCCGAGCAGGGCCTCGGATCAATTTGGGCTGTGCCACTGTTAGTTGACATTAATTTATTGTTAAGCAATTATATACATATAGTATATTTAATTTGGCAGACAGCATACTAAAAATAAACAGCAGTCAGCTAAATTAACCATGCATTCGCTGTCTGCAGCCCTTATCCAGTTCAGGGTGGTGGTGGGTCACTGGGCACAGGGCAGGAACACACCCTGGAGGGGGCACCAGTCCTCCACAGAGCAACACACACTCACACATCCACTCACACCTGAGTCACTGACACATTTGAGTCACCACCAATCCACCTACCAATCCACCTCCAGGACCCTGGAGCTGTGACAGAGACACTACCTGCTGCTCCACCCTGCCCCCCCCCCCCCCCCCCCCCTAAATTAACCACATAATTCCAAACAAATATACAGCCTTTAGGATTAGTCCATTTAATTTAAAATGTGAGGGTGAGTTTGGAGACATTTAGTGTTTTCATCAGGTTAGCATTGTTTTGTCAGTGCTAGGACAGATCAGATCCAGAGCCCCATGACCTGAAGAACCCTGAAACTTGGAAGGGAAAACATTCTGGCCTAAATAAAATAACACTAAGCTACAAATATTAGAAACATTGAGTAGACCGAATGCTATCACATACACTTAAACCTCAACCTACACTTAACCTTCACCATAATCCTTCAAGAGTGTTAGAAAAAGTAATGAATGAAACCAAACACCATAAGAGAGGAAAACACAGAATGATATACATTATTAGAACTAATCACACAATAAAATAAAGCTACACACTCTGAACTGAAATTTAGGAGAATGTTAAAACAGGAATATAAACATTAGAAAACACAAAATAGTAATTTAGTTCATCACTATCTGATTAAAACACTCATGTTCAAACAGCTAACATTTCTGGAACAGGGAAGCCTGTATTTATCTGAGAATAACAGTAAAAATAAAGCTCAGATAACATGATTTGTACCATTACAGCTCAGAAATTTAAAACTATCTTTATTGAGAGCATTTCTAAAAGATTCATATGGAAAATTGACTTGCGTGTTGTAGACAGCAAATATCCGCATTTACCGATTTCTTTTAGTGAATTCCAATGAGCCACGTCCAACTGCAGTGTATTCTACTAAAATACTGCTGCTATGAATCCATCAGAAACCACCTATGAACCAAATCAGCTTATTTAATCCTCATTGTGATTAATTACAGTCATGCTGGTCTGATGTGATCCCAATTTAATCAGCAATTAACTTTAGCACAGACACTCAGAAACTACAGTTCTTTAGTAGACTTTCTTCCTGTGAAGAAGTCTTGGTTATGTGCTTAGCTCTATACAGGTATATGAATGTGAATGTGGCTGAAACCATATCTGACTTAATAAAACTAGTAGTTTCAGCATACTTTAACTGCTTTTTTTGCTGCTGAATCTTGTGATTTTCAGGAAACAAGGCCCATAATCAAACATATAGGTTTATTTCTGATGCAAAGACCTGGCGTGAAGCTCAGAGCTACTGCAGAGATAACTACACAGATCTGACCAGTGTTAGAGACCAGAGTGACAACCAGCAGATCTGGAGTATGACAACTACAAGTAGTAGTAATAATGTGTGGATCGGTCTGTTCAATGACTCCTGGCAGTGGTCAGACCAGAGTATCTCCTCATTTCGATACTGGCAGTCTGGCCAGCCAAATAACCTGGGTGGATTTGAGAAATGTGCTGCAGTGTATATGGAGGACCAAGGGCAGTGGCATGATGTAAACTGTGAATGTATGAACCCATTCATCTGCTACCAGAGTGAGTGTAATGTCACTTTTATAAAATTGATCATATATTGTTTGACCTCACACAAAGTTCCTTAAACATCCTACTTTCCTTCCTTCTCCAGATAAATTGGTGTTGGTGAATCTGACTCTGACCTGGTGGGATGCTCTGAGATACTGCAGGGAGAACCATAGGGACCTGGTCTCAGTTCATTCTGAGAAGGTCCAGTCCTGGGTGATGGAGGTGGCTCAGAAAGCCTCCACTGATCACGTTTGGCTGGGGCTACGTCACACCTGCAGACAGGGCTTCTGGTTCTGGGTCAGTGGGTTCTCCATCTGCTACCAGAACTGGGCTCCAGGGAACGGGACCGGGGGAGAAGACTGTGGTTCTGGAGAGAGATCTGGAGCGTTGGATTCGAGTGGAGGACAGCAGTGGGTCAGTCTGCCTGAGACCCAGCAGCTCAACTTCATCTGCACCAACTACTGAGGTCAGTTACACTTTGTTTGTTATTGGAGTACTGAAGTTAATATAAGTTCAGTTCTCATTGTTTTCTTCCTCCTCTCAGAAATGAAGACAGAAGCCTTGTGAACGCCCTCTTCAGGACCCAGTGTCAGAAGATCTTCAGATTCAGTGGTGTTTTGTTTTCTTGAGTTATTTCTGGGCTTTATGGGTGGTAAAATTATATCTACCTTTTAATTCTAAGCTATGGGGTTTGGTGTGTGTTTCTATGTTGTTAAATACTTATGTCATTGCAATATATTTAATGGGTTTTACACATGCACTAGACTGAATTGTGTTATTTCCTAGAACCATGTAGCCTTTAATATTAAAAGATGCATGGTGTTTATTACAGAAAGCATTTAATTTAAAACAAAAAGCAAGTACTTGGCTAAAGTCGTGAACTTCATGAAATGTCAATCATTTTATTAAGAGAGTTATCATTTTATTATTATTAGTACTTAATATGTATTCAATGAAAATGAAACTGTAGCCAAAATACCAAACGAAATGAAAGTTAATTTTGTGTAGAATGCATTTTTCCTAATGAACATTCTCATGTAAAATGCTCCTTGTAAACACTTTCTTTTTATGTGTTAATGATAAACACATTTACAACAATAATGCTGAAACGAATAGGGTAAATGTTAAAGCCATTTCAACTGTCAGATTTAAACATTTAGTTCACTTTTGATCAATATTGTATGCTGATTTTGTCAAATGTTCTTCAGATATATAAGTAATAAACTGTATTAAATCATATGAAGTTTGAAGCATATTTAAATTCTTTGTCATTTGTTTATTAAGTAAAGGTGGACATCACTGTATGAATTATTATGAAACATTTGTTTGCATTCATTAATTGAACAAAGTATATAACAAATGGCACATGCTATGAACAACAAAAAATAGGTCACCGTTTAAATTTTGTATTTCAGTTTTTGCTAAATTCAGTTTTCAGATTTATAGCTGATAAATGTCAGAATTGTTGGTTACAAACCAAAAGAAGTAAGATTATTTAGCCAGGATGTATACACACTAGAATACAGTGCCTATGTGTTAGGGATGTTACACATGGATTTGGGAACACCTCTTATGTTCTTAGTATTTAAACATGTCTAAAGGTCCAGCTTCATCCTATACCTGTTAATTACAGAGGAATCTTAGGGTACTCTGGCACTATGTGTCCTAATCATGAGATTCCTCAACACTCTACTTTTCTTCCATTGACACATTCACCCATCTACAGAGAAGAAAAAACAGTGATTTTTAATGTTCTCTAAAGATATATTACAATGGGTGAATTCAGTCTCAGCCACAGAACCTCCACCCACAAGTAGACGGAGAGTCTGACACTTACAGTGCACTAATGGTGTTTTTCCACTGCAGTGAACCTACACGATTCGGCACGACTCTTTGTAAACTCTGCAGAGTGCTGATTGGCCAGAGAGGCATGTCTACCACCACAAAATGCAGAGCTCATTCAAATCCAGCACAAATCCTTCCGCTTGTAAAATCTTTGATGTTACAGCAGCTTTCACATTTATTTTGATTGAATTCACACAGTGGCAGCTAATAACATTAACTAATAAATTATAAATAAATTAAGTAATAAACACCTCAAGGTGTTTTGAAGAGGTTTGTTT
Source organism: Hoplias malabaricus (assembly GCF_029633855.1). Classification (NCBI taxonomy): domain Eukaryota; kingdom Metazoa; phylum Chordata; class Actinopteri; order Characiformes; family Erythrinidae; genus Hoplias; species Hoplias malabaricus. The sequence goes on from NC_089801.1 coordinate 83,559,243, forward strand.
GTTCCTTGGGCTGATGGCGGAGCCGTTTTCAGTCCAAAAACCAAAAACACATGAATACACAACAAGAACTTGCCAGGGTTTCAGATGATCTGCATTGTAGAGCGGCTGCTCCAGAGAATCCAGAGCCCCAGGCAGCTCCAGAGGATCCTCAACCCCCTGTTCTGAGGGCGTCTCCACAGGACCCTCTTTTCCTGTTACTATACCGACAGCATTCCCCACTGGAAACCACACAGGTCAGCACCTGCCGTTACTGTAATGGCAGCAAACCCGCCACTTCTGTTCCTGTTCCAATGAAGGCGACATTCTAGGCCACCCCTGCTCCCGTGAAGATGGCTCCCGCCACTCCTGTTCCCATGAAGGCAGTTCCCACTGCTCCTGTTCCTATGAATCTGGCTCCGGCCACTAAGATGATTTTTGGAAGTTCAGAGTAGCAAAGGAATGTGTATGAAGCCTAACACCAAAAACTACAGGTATGCTAGTCATTAAGAGTTATAGAATGGTCAGGTTGAGAGGTAGTTTGGTTGAGGGTTTGGTTGGTCATGAGTTAGTGAGTAAAAATGTACTGTCTTTAATAAACCAGTGATGAGTTATTGCATGTTAAGACTGAAGAGAAATTGTATTTGGATGAGTAAATTAAAAAGTCTTTATTGATGATGATGCTGACAGATGTATTAGAGTGAAAGAATATGGCACAACCATTAATTGACGTCCTCAAAGCGCTGCAATGCAGTCAGAATTGATCTTTATATGGTTAAGATCAACAGACCAGCATGAAGTGGATTAGTAGCTGCCATAAAGTCATTGAATACTACAAAAGGGGGCAGCATTAATGATTTGGGATATCCTTAGGTGGTAGGTAGGTGATTGTGCTGTTCCAGGGGCATAGAGCCAAACTAAAAGAGCAAGTGAAAAATGAAAGAGTGATCTAGAGGGATGACAGGTGAAGCAAAATAAGAAGCCCAAAAGGGGAGCTGATGGTCAGCACTGCAGGAACAGCAAGGCAAATAGAAGGTAGCTCATGGAGAGATATGGACAATGGTGCTTAGTGGCACTAGCTCAAAAGTAAGAAACTGGGAGCAGTGTGGCTGCCAATGTAGAAGGTGAGGCTGATAACAGAGGACAGGCTGTAAAAGTACAGGCTGAGAGCAATGAAGCCACAAAAGAGAGAGTTTGGGCTGAAGGTCTGTGATAGAAAGCGTGAGCTACGAAGTTCAAAGATATGAACAAACATCTACAGCAAGAGAAAACATGAGTCATACAGTTGACACAGTGTGCTGCGTGGTTGTGAAGCGGACGGCACAAGGATGAAGGTCTCAACTTCTGAAGAGAAGGTGCAAGCTGAAAAGTTGGAGTCAGCATGACCACAAAGTAGAAGATTGGGGCGAAGTTACGCATCATGAGGGGATGGGCTGTAAACAGATGGGCAGAGTGCAGTGAGTTTGCAAAGGGAAAGACATTGGGATGAAGGTCCACATCAGGACAGTGAATGAGCGTAAGAGACAGATTGTGGGACAGCCACAAAAGGGAGGGGATTAGGACAAGAATCCAGCACCTGAAAGAAGGATGAGCTGTAAAGTAAGAAATTTGGACTAGCCATGCAGCAAAATGTGGGTGGTGTGAGATGGAGGTGCACAGCACCACCTGAAAAGAAGAGAGCACAAGCTGGAGCAGTGCAGCAGCAGATGTGAGGGTTCAGTATGAAGGTTTGCAGCACATGAAAATTGGGAGTTGTAATGTTAGATGCTGGGTATGATAGAGGGGGTGAGATGATGGGTAGAGACAGAAGGGGTTGGGATGATGAGAAGAAACAGCTGGATGAGCAAAGGGGACAGCATAGTTCCAGAGCAATTTACTGGAGCACTGTGACTGTTAAGACAGATAAGGAGGAAATGGGAGGCTTGTGGCAGGCAGTGTTTCACACAGGTCATGGCAAGATGAGAAGCAGGAGAATTGTCTGTGCAGGAGCAGGTGCACAGCAAAGTTGTAGTAGTGGGAGCAGTATGGAAGCAGGCATTACAATGACCAATTTGTATCTGTTTAGCCAGAGATGAGATGGGAGGGTTCAGGGCCACATGCCAACAATTAAGACAGTGGTAGGGATTCACTTTAGATGCTTATTGCAATGGGAGAAAGAAAAGTCTTTGTCATTAACTTATGTCATTAAATACATTCAATAAATATGAACATGCATTGAACAAAGGACTTATCAGGATAAATTAAATATTGCTTACAGAAATAATAACTATAATCATTTATTTTATTATAGGTTCAGAAGCACAATCTTGATGTTCCTGATGGAGGTCATTGTTGGTAGATTCCCCAAAGTTTCCCTGATATCCTCTACCTGATTTTGAGTTCAACAACACAATACAGCTTATAATACTAGCTACTGGAGAGGAACTGTAGGGGATATCTCCAGGCTATGTGAACAGGAAATGTGGAGCGCTTTGCATGAGCAGGAAAGTTGGTTGAAGAATGCAGGTTGATTTTACATCCTTAGTGAAATGGATTGGCTCACTGCCCTAAAGGGTTAATATATAAAGTGACATTTTCATTGATCATGTGATGAGGAAACTTTATGCACAATGTGTTTTGGTGAAACAGACGATCACTTCATTCCTCTGTCTGAGGTATTAATGAGATGTGCCACTGGTGTTGGATGACCTTCCAAATCATCTTAAAAGAATTAGGTGGTGTGCTATCAGTCCAGAGAACACAGTTCCACTGTTCCACAGCCCAGTGCCTGGGCAACAGGGTTTCTACACTTCTAACACACCCTTGGTTTTGGGCTTGCTGATTTTAGCCTCATGTGCAGCTACATCAGAAAGTCTCATTCTACCAGTCAGTTACAACCTGTGTCCACAGTGGGTGAAGGTTAAAGAAGCAGAGTTCACTAACTATAACAGCTGTTCTTACCTTTGGACATTTATTTAGTTCTACTGAACATTTTCAGGTGTTTACGGTTGTGTCTGTGCTGAAGGATGTATGCAAATTATCTCAGTGCAGCTATTGATAACATCGCTGTCTGATTTTAATAAATGCTTTCCTCCTCATTCATGTTCCCATTACATCATCATCAACGTTTATCACCAATTCATTTTTATTATTCTGTTAAAAATCAAAAATTCAACCTTATAATATTTGCTGTCCAGTTTCTTGTAGAGTACTTACACTCCTTGTGGCTGAATGCTACCAAATGCTCACAGAAATACACTGGTCCAGGGCCCTAAATGTCAAATACAAACGTCTCTTGTCTCTGTCCATGTGATTAGGGGATTTTATGTAAAGTATGTGTAGGTGAAACAGACGATCAATTCAGTCCTATACGTGAGTTACAGAGGAGGAGTTAGAGAGGTCAGATATAAGAGAGAGGATAGAGAGAGATACAGAGTCACAGGGAGAAGAGAAGACAACAGAAGTGGACGCCGAGAGGAGAACAGAACCAACACCGAGGTAGGAATCATGTTTCATTAACATTAACTCAGAGCTAAAGAAGCTGCTCCAGTCTTCTGCTGGGGTTAATTTTCATAGCGGACACTGGATAAATAGAAAGTTCTACATAGTGACCCAGGTACTGTGAGGTACACACTCCAAAAGAACTGGAGAATTACTCTCTGGAACATCACTGAACAACACTGAGAACCTACACAGGTTCTACAAACTACATTTTGTAAGAGAAATAAGAACACACTAGATGAATATACATCGTAGTGTGTTAAAATGCACAGAGGTCTCAGACAGGTTCTAGATATTACCTGATTTGGCCATGATCAAAAAGAATGACGTTTCTCATGAAAACAGATATAGCAGGTTCTAGATGTTGTATTTGTAAGTACAGGATTTAATTGTTAAATTACTAAGTTAAATTACTGAATATTTTGTTAAGTTCAGTATATGATTATTTTAGACATTAGAAGTAATCTCCAAAGTTCTCTGTAGTTAATTAAACAATACCAAGAGATTGCTACTAAAATTCATGGGTCCTTGTTCTTTAAAAATATAAAACATAGACACAGCCCCAACTACATTCTCATGATTCATGGGGAAAACAATGTCAGAAAGTGCACAATGTCCTCCATCAAATATCCAAAGCAGTGTTCACAGAGCACATTACCTTCAGTTCAGCAGTAGAGTATAATTTATTAATGTTATATTTAAAGTAATATTTTTTCTCTCAGAAATGGATCTGAAGTGGGTTTCTGTCATCTACTTTTTCTCAGGTGAGTGTGTCTTCACTTCTGTTTGTAAATTGTGTTTACTGAGAACCAATTGTCAAAAATACTCCACACGTAAATAAACAGTAATGTGTTCTAGGTTCTGTTCCAGTCCGTGTGTTTTTTCACTCGTCTAGGGTTCGTTCCATATTCCAGTTCATGTATTTGTTCATCGTCCTGAGTCTGGTCCACCATCCAGTCCATGTGTTCTGTCTGTCACCGTTTCCTCTATGTCATCTCAGCGGGAATCATAAATACGTTTGTGTGTACACTGCTAGTCAGCCGTGTTTTGTGCTCTGTGACTTGTGTTGTGTGTATTGAATTCTGTGTGTTTTCCTGTTTTTGACTTCGTTACATTCCTACTTCGACTATGAGTTTATTTTTGCGCCTTTTTGAATACTGACGTTAGATCTGTTGTAAAGTATTGTAAACACTGTGTATATATTTCACCAGAGTAGGGTTGGCTGCCGTTTGTTTTGGGAGTGGGTTTTGTGTGTGTTTTTGTGTAAAGACAGGGAACAAGGTAAGGTATTGTCTTTTGTTTCTTTTGTTTTCACTTAGGAACGTTAGAGCTGTTTGTGGATCAGTTAGGAAAGTTGTTTGTTTGTTATTTTTGTCAGCATAAGGCCATCCCGACGTTCACTGGTGTTTGTGTCATTGTAAATATCACATCTACAATATATATTCTATTCATTATACATTCTGTGTTTCCGTTTATGTCCTTTTTGTCCACCTTCACATCTCTGTTACAGTTATTCCTTTCCCATACACTAATCCCAACACACACCTCATTCTGTTACGGCTCAACCCTAGACTGGATCGTAACAGAATTTGGGGGCTCGTTCTGTTTTCATTTTCTGGTTGGTTTTTGTTTTTTTTCTGGCTGGTGGTTTTCTTTTTTGTGGGGGGCTGAAGATGGCTAGTTTTGATTTGTCCGCATTTGCTCTTTGATCCAATTTGGAGGTGTTTGATTCGTGTTGAGTTGTTGATCTGCTTTTGATAGCGGATTTCTTTTCAGTTAGTGTTAGCCAAAACGGGAGATTAAGGAGGCCTTGGAGACCCAGTTAGTTAGCAGGGGAATTTTGGCTCAGAGGTGGGGTTCTCCGGTTGTTGCTTTAAGTCCAGCTCAGAGTACGGACGCGGCGGAGGCCGTGGACGACTTTGAGTTTCTACCACACATAGATCCTGGTGTTTCTCTGTGTCCTGGGTTGGATCCGCGCTTGGCCATTCAGCTTAAGGATCTAGAGCTGGAAATAAAGATTCAGGAGCGTGAGGCAGAGTTACTCCGGTTTAAGGCAGTGTGAGTTGAAGCTGAGAAGGAGCTTGCTTTAAAAAGAGTCTGGGGGATTATAAGCATGTCCCTCTCCCTCGCAGTGCGACCTCTCTCACGGTACCCTGTCCTGCTCATGACAGTGTTCAGACACCGGCCACGCCACTGGTTCCCAAGCCCCGCTCTCCAGCTCGCTCATCGGCCGTAAGTACAGCGTGAGACTTTGATGTGAGTCGGCAGATCGGTCTGGTTCCTGCTTTCAGGGAAAATGAGGTGGATGCTTATTTTCCGATTTTTGAGCGAATCGCTACCACTCTTAGTTGGCTTAAAGGCTTGTGGTCTCTGCTGCTTCAGTGTAAATTAGTGGGCAAGGCTCAGGAGGTTTGTTTGTCTCTGTCGCAGGAGTAGGGCTTGGATTATGACGTTGTGAAAAGTACTATCCTTCGGGCGTATGAGTTAGTTCCAGAAGCCTACAGGCAGAATTTTAGACGTCTTACAAAAACCCCCAGCCAGACGTATGTAGAATTTGCCAGAGAAAAGTCTCTGTTGTTTGATAGATGGTGTGTGGCTAGTAATGTTACGGCATTCGAGCAGCTTAAGGAGTTGGTGCTCCTGGAAGATTTTAAAAACAATCTTCCTGATAAAATTGTGGTATACCTCGATGAACAAAAAGTCACCAATCTGTCTGTTGCAGCTACTTTATCTGATGAATTCATTCTCACACATAAAACAAACTTTGTCCCAAGTTCTCAGCGTGACATGTCTCGCCGCACCCCCACTTCACAACCTGCTGTTAGTTCCTCTACGTCTAATGTCTTTGTTTCTGAAAATAGAGAATGTTTCTATTGCCATGCTGTTGGTCATTTAATTGCTGCTTGTCCTGTTTTAAAACGTAAAGAAGCCCGCACTTTATCTCCAAAGAAAGTTAACGCTGTTGGTTCGTTGAAGACCCCTGATAGTGACGGTTCGTTTGAACAACCCTTGGTAGAAACACTGTTTAAACGGTTTACATTTTCTGGATTTGTTTCTCTTAGTGATACGGGAGATAAACAGTCTATTCAGATTTTAAGAGACACTGGTGCTGCACAGTCTCTTATTTTAGACAGCGTTTTACCGTTTTCTGGCTCTAGTTATTGTGGTAGTGACGTTTTAATTCAAGGGATTGAGTTAGGAGTTGTCCGTGTGCCGCTCCATAGAGTTTATTTGATAACGCCTGAGTTTTCGGGTGTCGTTAAAGTTGCAGTTCATTCACAGCTTCCAGTAAATGGAGTATCGTTTATTTTAGGTTATGACCTGGCTGGTGATACATTGTTTACACTACCTGAGGTGGTTTCTGAACCCCTCTCTGCTGTAGAGAACTCATCTATTTTTCCATCCTGTGTTCTCACTTGGGCTCAAAAGAGAGAGTTTGAGGGTGTAGTAGGGTTATTAGACTCACTTTACAATAAAGAAAATCCATTTTGTGATGCTTCTTTTCCTGTAAGTGATAATAAAGGGACAGACATTTGTAACATTAATTACACAGATACACGAATTACTCTTACGAGGCTTGCTGCTGCTCAGAAGTCAGATCCCACAATAAAACGCTGTTTTGATTCTGCACTTGATGTTTGTCCTGATAAACTCTTTAGTCCCTATCTTGTTGACAATGATGTCTTAATGAGAAAATGGTCTCACCCTTCTTCGTTGGATGGTTGTGCTGATGTGTGTCCAATAGTTGTTCCCCAGCCCTTTAGATCACAAGTTTTGTCCCTAGCTCATGACCATCCCTGTTCTGGACATCTCTGCATTCGTAAAACGTATCAGCATGGTCTTAGGTATTTCTTTTGGCCCACAGTAAAGTCTGATGTTACCCAGTTCTGTCGCACCTGCCATACAAGTCAGCTTGTGGGGAAACCTAACCAGATTATTCAGCCTGCCCCACTTCACCTCATACAGATGTGAACTGTTCGAACGTCTGCTGATTGACTGTGTGGGCCCTTTGCCAGAAACTCCAGGCCTTTTTTTGATTTTCCGTCTAAAACTACATTCCCAAATCTAGAGGCTTTCTGTTCAGGCAGTGAATAAACTAGAGGCATTATCATGATTTATTTTTACAGAAAACCCTTCAAATTTGTAAAAGAAACCATTTAGAGTCCTGAAATATATATGAAGTGGTGAAAAGCTTATGAAAACCACAAAAAAAATGTAGTGGCTTGTCTTATTTTTGAAAAAAAAAAAACATGTTAGTGACTATAAACTGAAGAGTTCATGAGTCCCATTACTTTTTTCTTTTTAAAAGTGTGTCTCCAGGGGTCAATTTTCACAATCTAAAATTTGGAGTTGATACCTCATACTGATTTGAAGTTATTGCAGCTGGAGCAGACAGATGCCCTCTCCAAGTGTCTCTTTAGGCCCCAAGCTCTCCATAAGGAATATTATTAATTTTTCTGCAAAAATACAGTAATACTGAGTTCAGTTCTCACCGAGTACACTGTCCCTTTAAATCTCAGCGGCTTCAGAGGCGGTCGGCTTGGTTGTAGCGCTAAGCAGCGTCCCTGCGGTGCGGCACCATTTAAATGGCCTCAGTGAAGGAAATAAAGAAATATAAGCTTTCAGAACATGTTTATTGACTTGATCACTGTTTGTGGAGCCTCTGGCTGTTAAACAGAACCGTTTGAGTCTCTCTCACGGTGTCTGCGTCTGAGAGGCGGTGGAAACGTTAGCGCGTTAGCAGCGTGCTAGCACGGTTAGCTGCGCCCGCCTCCTTGGGTGCGCGTTGTTTTTTCACGACTCTGGGTGAGATAGCGGCTAAAGCTAAACGCGGCTTGTGTGCGATGCAGGAACAAAGACTCACACGCCTTTCTTTGCCAGAGAAACAGACCTGACGATTGAAATATCTTATTATTTCGGTTTTAATTCCCTAGTTGTACATGTTAGCGTATAATGGCTTATATCCTCTTAATCCTGAGAGTCTGCCCGTTCAATTGGTGTATGGCTTGTAAACATTGACTCATTGATATGGCGCCGTGAAAAATATGAATGAGTCTAACGCAAAAATATTTTTTCATAACAATCCTGGCAAGGTATATTTCGACCAAAAATACATATTTTAAAAATGGAAATATATATAAACTGGCAGAATCAATAAAAAGCAGAGACTTACAGCTTTAATTTCGTACCTTGAGTGTCTATATTACAACTGCGGCTCTGTAGTTATATATACGTTTATAAATAACTGTGTTTTCTGGCCAGAGCATTAGAACAGTTACTGTGTGCTGCTACTAAATTTCCAGAGGCTGTTCCCATCCGATCTTTACATTCAAAAGTTATTGTTAAGGCTTTGGTTAAGTTTTGTACCATGTTTGGTTTACCTAAGGTGATACAGTCTGACCAGGGTTCCAACTTCATGTCTCAGCTATTTTCTCAAGTAATGAAAGAGCTTCACATTAACCATCTGGTGTCTAGTGCATATCACTAGATATGTGAGCTGGCGGCGCGTGCGTCAACACGTGTGCAGCGGCCGCTCCGGAACCAAGCGGGCTTTTGTTTGTTTAAAAAACGTTTTTTTTCCATTTTATTTATAATATATGGATGCAGGAACACCTGCAGTATGCATATATCACCGTCAGACACTGCTTCAATATCACAAACAGGAAATTTACAGTATCAGCGATGACCTCCAGGAGACGCTGCGGAACCTCCGCTTGCTTCGGAGGCCTAGCCCTGAAGCCTCGACGTTTCCTGATGCCGGCGGCCGGGGAAGGAGACGACACAAGCGGTGTGAGAGGAGACAGAAGCGCGGCAAGCGAGGGGGGATCCGTGCTAGGCTAAAAGCTAACCCGAGCCGGCAAGCTATCCCTTCTCTCTTTCTCTCCAATGTCTGCTCGCTGGATAATAAACTGGATTATATCAAACTTCAGCGAACTACACGGCGAGAATACAGAGACTACTGTGTTTTTGTTTTTACGGAGACATGGCTCAGCGACAGTAGTCCCGTCGCCGACATTCAGCTAGATGGGCTAGCCGCATTTCGAGCCGACAGAGACCCAGCGCTATGCGGTAAGACTCGCGGTGGTGGTTTATGTGTCTATATTAACACTGAATGGTGTAAGAATTCTGTGCTGGTCTCTGCTTATTGTTCACCATTAGAGTTTGTGGCTGTGAGATGTAGACCTTTTTATTTACCTCGAGAATTCATCGTTGTTTACTTAATTGCAATCTATATTCCTCCCAATGCAAACACAAAACAAGCGCTGTGGGAATTATACGAAGCCATAAGTGACTTCCAAAACACACACCCGGATGGACTGTTTATTGTTGCTGGAGATTTTAATCATGCAAATCTCAAGAAAGTGTTCCCTAAATTCCACCAGTATGTGAACTTTGCTACGAGAGGAGCGAACACGCTGGATCTTGTTTACACAAACGTTCCAGACGTGTACAGAGCAGAGCCCTGCCCCCACCTCGGACACTCAGATCACATGTCTGTTACGCTAATTCCTGCATACAGACCCATCATCAGGCAATCGAAACCTGTCCTGAAAGAGGTGAAAATCTGGCCATCAGAAGCAATCTCTACTCTTCAGGACTGTTTCGAGTGCACTGACTGGGACATGTTCAGAGAGGCTGCAACTTACTGCAACACAATAAACCTGGAGGAGTACGCATCATCAGTGACCAGCTACATAGAGAAGTGCATCGATGATGTGACCATCTCCAAGACCATCACCATCCGCTCCAACCAGAAGCCGTGAATGAATGCAGAGGTGCGTGCGCTGCTGAAGGCTAGAGACGTTGCTTTCAAATCAGGCGATAAGGCGGCCCTGAGAACAGTGAGGGCCAAACTCTCCTGAGCTATCAGAGAGGCAAAGCGTGCACATGGCCAGATCATTCACAGCCACTTCCAGAGCAGTAGAGACACTCGGCGCATGTGGCAGGGCATCCAGAGCATCACCAGCTACAAGACTACACCACCTGTTTGTGACGGAGATGCTTCCCTACCAGACATGCTGAACCATTTCTACGCACGGTTTGAGGCACAGAACAATGTAACGGCGAGAAAGTCCACCCCTTCTCCCAGCGACCAGGTGCTGTCTTTTACTGTAGCCGATGTGAGGAAAACTCTATGCAGAGTCGACCCACAGAAAGCTGCTGGACCAGACAACATTCCTGGCAGAGTGCTCAGAGAATGTGCAGACCAGCTTGCTGATGTCCTCCCTGATATCTTCAACATCTCTCTTAGCAGCGCCGTTGTTCCAACATGCTTCAAGAACACCACCATCATCCCGGTGCCTAAGAATTCTTCTGTGTCCTGCCTCAATGACTATCGTCCCGTTGCACTCACTCCTGTCATCACAAAGTGCTTCGAGAGGCTCGTCATGAGGCACATCACAACCCTACTTCCCCCCACACTGGACCCTCTACAGTTCGCGTATCGTCCTAACCGTTCAACAGACGATGCCATATCCACCATGCTGCACCTGGCACTCACCCACCTGGACAAGAAAGACACATATGCCCGAATGCTGTTCATAGACTTCAGCTCAGCATTCAACACCATCATTCCTCAGCATCTGATCGGGAAGCTGAATATACTGGGCCTCAACACTTCTCTCTGCAACTGGATCCTGGACTTCCTGACTGGGAGACCTCAGTCAGTCCGGATCAGTAGGAACACCTCCAGCACCATCACACTGAACACTGGAGCCCCCCAGGGCTGTGTGCTCAGTCCACTGCTGTTCACATTGCTGACCCATGACTGTGCAGCGATGCACAGCTCAAATCATATCATCAAGTTCGCTGATGACACGACTGTGGTGGGTCTCATCAGTAAGAACGATGAGTCAGCATACAGAGAGGAGGTGCAGCGGCTAACTGACTGGTGTGAAGTCAACAACCTGTCTCTGAACGTGGACAAAACCAAAGAGATGGTTGTAGACTTCATAAAAACAAGGGGTGAGCACTCGCCGCTGAACATCGACAACTCTGCTGTGGAGATTGTCAGGAATACCAAATTCCTTGGTGTTCACCTAGCGAATGATCTCACCTGGTCCACTAACACCAGTAACATCAAAAAGAAAGCCCAGCAACGCCTCTACTTCCTGCGAAGGCTGAAGAAGGCTCATCTCCCTTCTCCAATTCTTACCACTTTCTACAGAGGAGTCATCGAGAGCATCATGACCAGCTGCATCTCTGTCTGGTTTGGAAACTGCACTGGGGCAGATTGCAAGTCCCTCCAGCGGATCGTGAGGACAGCTGAGAAGATTATCGGTGTGTCTCTTCCCTCCATCACAGACATCTACACCACTCGCTGCACCCGCAAAGCACTCAGCATTGTGGGAGATCACACACACCCTTCACACACACTCTTCAATCTACTGCCGTCTGGAAAAAGGTATCGAAGCATTCGAGCCCTCACATCCAGACTCCGTTACAGCTTCTTCCCACATGCTATCAGACTCCTGAACACCTAGAGACTGAGACTGGACTGAAGAAGCGCACAAACACACACACACACTTCACACAAACACTGGTCTGTTGGACTGTAAATGAGTGTACTGTTTTCACATTCCGGTTTACATCATGTTTACATCCAGTTACCATTTACAGCACAAATACACTTTAAATTGCAGTGTCTCTCTCCCTCACCCCCTCCGTACTTATGGTTTTTGCCCTGTCTTGTATTACATTGTATTGTATTGTACTGTAGGGACATTGTTTTGTATTTTTCTTAGCCATATCTTTTGCACTTTAATGTGTATGCACTGTTTCATGTTGCACTAGCTTTACACTAGTCGCACTTTAATGTTGTGTATTGTCTTATGTAGCACCTTGGTCCTGGAGGAACGCTATTTCGTTTCACTGTGTACTGTAAACACTGTATACTGCTGAAATGACAATAAACTTCTTGAACTTGATATCACCCAGAGTCACAGGGCGCACTTGAACGTTTCCACCAAACTCTTAAAAACATGTTAAGGACTTTCTGTCTTGAGGTTGGTAAGGATTGGGATGAGGGGGTTCCACTCCGTTTATATGTCATTAGAGACGCTGTGCAGGAGTCAACTGGGTTTAGTCCTGCTGAGCTAGTGTTTGGCCATGTGATAAGAGGTCCATTAAAGGCCTTGTAAGAGCAGTGGTTGTCCCCCAGTTCGCATACACATGCCAAGCCTGTTCTAGAGTATGTTCGTTCACTTAGAGAGCGCATGAGGTTAGTTCATGATGTTGCCGGACATGCTTTAGAGCCCCCTCAAAATAAAATGAAACGACTCTGGGTGAGATAGCGGCTAAAGCTAAACGCGGCTTGTGTGCGATGCAGGAACAAAGACGCACGCGCCTTTCTTTGCCAGAGAAACAGACCTGACGATTGAAATATCTTATTCTTTCGGTTTTAATTCCATAGTTGTACATTTTAGCGTATAATGGCTTATATCCTCTTAATCCTGAGAGTCTGCCCGTTCAATTGGTGTATGGCTTGTAAGCATTGACTCATTGATATGGCGCCGTGAAAAATATGAATGAGTCTAACGCAAAAATATTTTTTCATAACAATCCTGGCAAGGTATATTTCGACCAAAAATACATATTTTAAAAATGGAAATATATATAAACTGGCAGAATCAATAAAAAGCAGAGACTTACAGCTTTAATTTCGTACCTTGAGTGTCTATATTACAACTGCGGCTCTGTAGTTATATCTAAGTTTATAAATAACTGTGTTTTCTGAGCATTAGAACAGTTAATGTGTGCTGCTACTAAATTTCCAGAGGCTGTTCCCATCCGATCTTTACATTCAAAAGTTATTGTTCAGGCTTTGGTTAGGTTTTGTACCACGTTTGGTTTACCTAAGGTGATACAGTCTGACCAGGGTTCCAACTTCATGTCTCAGCTATTTTCTCAAGTAATGAAAGAGCTTCACATTAAACATCAGGTGTCTAGTGCATATCACCCAGAGTCACAGGGCGCACTTGAACGTTTCCACCAAACTCTTAAAAACATGTTAAGGACTTTCTGTCTTGAGGTTGGTAAGGATTGGGATGAGGGGGTTCCACTCCTTTTATATGCAATTAGAGACGCTGTGCAGGAGTCAACTGGGTTTAGTCCTGCTGAGCTAGTGTTTGGCCATGTGATAAGAGGTCCATTAAAGGCTTTGTAAGAGCAGTGGTTGTCCCCCAGTTCGCATACACATGCCAAGCCTGTTCTAGAGTATGTTCATTCACTTAGAGAGCGCATGAGGTTAGCTCATGATGTTGCCAGATGTGCTTTAGAGTTCTCTCAAAATAAAATGAAAGAGTGCTATGACAGAGACGCAGTGCAGCGTTCTTTTCAGGAGGGTGAACAGGTTTTAGTTTTTCTGCCTGTGGTAGGCTCCTCCCTTCACACTCGTTTTGCAGGTCTCTATGAAGTGAAAATGAAGTGACACAAATTATGTAATTATGACACCAGATAGAACAAGGAAAACTCGTGTTTACCACATTAACCTTTTAAAACCTTACCTCTAACACAGTAGATAACTGTAATTTACCAGCATACAGTACTTTCTGTCAAGATGTGGAAAAATGCACCATCTTTTCTTTATGAGGCCAGTCCCTATCCATCAGCATCGTACTGATGACTGTAGGCTACTAATTTTATTTTAATGATTTCTGCTCAAAATGCACTTACTTACTGAGACTTACCTTTTCTATTCATGGGGATTTAGAAGAATTAAAAGATTGCATTTGTAATTAAATGTAATATGCTGGCAAAAAGCTGTTATTCTATATACAGGAATATATTGTTAAATTACAGTAGAGCCACTTTAAAAAAGCAGTAACTTGCTGGTATTTCCTGTAAAATTACAATACAAAACTGTTTTTCTACTGTTATACAATAATTCAATATACAGTACAATACTTTTGAAATATAGTCACTTTGTAAAAAAAAAACAAAAAAAAAAAACAGTAAAATACCAAGATTGCAGTTGCCTCAGTGCTCACAGTGAAATGTTTTACAGTGAAGTGTAGACTGTAGAATGTGAAATAATCATTGTCCTTGCAATTGCCCAGTACCCATTGTGTCCTATCAGTGAGAGTCTCCAATGTCTGCTGATGTGAACAAACCACTATTAATAGTGTCAGGACAGTACTAATAATATTATATTCTGGTTTTCATGATTTTCTCAGCTGTCTGTGGTGTGTTGGTGCACATTCCTCATCAATATCACTTTGTGAATGTGAATAAAACCTGGACTGAAGCTCAGAGCTACTGCAGACAGAACTACACTGATCTGGCCACCGTCAACAACATGGAGGAGATGAAGACGCTCAGTTCCACTCTGCAAAACAAAGCCACAGGTTATGTGTGGATCGGTCTAAACAGAGGGAGCACTGGGAGATGGCAGTGGTCTCTGGGTGATGGAGATATGTACAGAGAGGGAGCGGAGTACAGGAACTGGAGCAGTGGAGAACCAAACAATGCTGGAGGGAGTGAGTTCTGTGTTGCGATGCAGAAATGTAATGGAACCTGGCTGGATGATGGCTGTAATCATCAATACTCTTTTGTGTGTTATGATGGTAAGATCACACAGATACAGAGTACTGAAAATCATATACATTTCTTATATAACTAGACCTACTGGCCTCTTACACTGTATGGCCAAATGTATGTGGAATCTTTACATCTGTTTGAACTTTTAGAAAACATCTTTCCCCAATCATGTGGTGTTACTGTCACACATCTCTGGGTTGTGGTGTTGTGTGTTCTTCCTGTGTATGCGTGGGTTTCCTCCCATGATTCAAAAACACACATTAGTAGTTTGATTGGCCACTAAACAGTGTTCTTAGGTGTGAGTGACCTGCTGAGTGTGTGATGCCCTGTGATGGACTAGGGCTCCATCCTGGGTGTGTCCACGCCTTGTGACCAGTAAAACTAGTATCAACATACCTTTGACCATATTGAGTAGATGTGTATCATTAACTGTTCTTCTGGCTGCTGAAGAAGAGAGAACTGTACTGTAACAGAGCCATAGATAAAATAACTCTTGTGTTTTCAGGAAACAAGGCACATAATCAAACATATAGGTTTATTCCTGATGTAAAGACCTGGCGTGAAGCTCAGAGCTACTGCAGAGAGAGGTACACAGATCTGACCAGTGTTAGAGACCAGAGTGAGAACCAGCAGATCTGGAGTTTGACAAATACAAGTAGTAGTAGTAATGTGTGGATCGGTCTATTCAGTGACTCCTGGCAGTGGTCAGATCAGAGTAACTCTTCATTCCGATACTGGAGGTCTGACCAGCCAGATAATCAGGGTGAAAAAGAGAACTGTACTGCAGTGCGTATGGAGGACCAGGGCCACTGGCATGATGTAGACTGTAAGAAGATGAACCCATTCGTCTGCTACCAGGGTGAGTGTCATATGACTTTTTTTTTTTTTTTTTTATTGATTATACAACCCTCTATAGACCCTCTGTTTGACCTCACACACAGTTACTGAAACATCCTGCTTTCCTTCCATCTCCAGATCAGCTGCTGTTGGTGAATCTGACCCGGACCTGGAAAGACGCTCTGAAATACTGCAGGGAGAACTATGTAGATCTGGTCTCAGTTGACTCTGAGAAAGTCCAGTCCTGGGTGACGGAGGTGGCTCAGAAAGCCTCCACTGATCACGTTTGGCTGGGGCTACGTCACACCTGCACTCTCAACTTCTGGTTCTGGGTCAGTGGAGAGTCCATCTGCTACCAGAACTGGGCTCCAGGGAACGGGACCGGGGTAGAAGGCTGTGGATCTGGAGAGAGATCTGGAGCGGTGGAATCGAGTGGAGGACAGCAGTGGGTCAGTCTGCCACAGAACCAGCAGCTCAACTTCATCTGCTCCAACTACTGAGGTCAGTTACACTTTGTTTGTCACTGGAATATTGAAGTGGACATTGTAACACTCACTGGTTCTTTCTCTTCTCAAAGATGAAGACTGAAGCCAGGTGTGTTCCCTTTCTGAGACAGAGAAGATCCTCAGTGGGAAGATCCTTATGTTCAGTGATGTTTATGATTTCTTGCATTATTACTGGGTTTAATGGGTGGTGAGTAAATATGTACATTTTGATAACAATGTTGGATGTTTAGTGCGCAGATGAATGGTTTTCTTCCTGAAATATATGTGGTCCTCAGTCATGAAACAAACAGAATGAGTTTGTTGAATGGACACATTGTTCAAGACCATGGTCTTCAAATGTCAGTTTTAAACATTGTTTCAGGTTTGATCTATTTTTACAGTCCTTTTTTTTTTTTTTTTTTTTGTGTGTTTGATTTGTTGTGTATCGCTGTGTCATTATCATCATTACTCTCTATACACCAGTTTTGTCACTAATTTAAAAATAAAAATCAATAAATCTGCTTTATAAAATTCTATGAAGTTTTGATTGTAAATCTTGTGCTCTAATAAAACAAATGCACAAATCCTCTCTGTACTGGGGGTGCACGATATGGATAAAAATGCGATATATTATGATGTTTTGGGACATCCCGGTATTGATGTGAAACTCAAGGATTTAAGATTAAAATAAAGAGTGTGTGTGACTCTGAACAGCAGTACATTCATAACCTGAAAATAAGCAGTTTTTACTGTGTAATGAAATCAGAATAATTATATTTATTTTGCAGGTTTCTTCAACAAGAGGTATCTCCTTAAATTAGATAAGGAGTATATAAACTGTGATAGTGCATGCAGTTTGTGCAATGCAAGGCTGTATTCCCTGAACCACCACAAATAACAGTTTAAATAAATAAATAAGAAAGTGAATAATAGATATAGAAATTTACGCTATGACTGACCGGCCTCATCGCCTTCCTTCACCCCCACCTTTGGAAACCACCGCCTTAAATTAAGGTAAAGTTTGTTGTGTTCCCTGTGACGGTACCTACAAGGACTGAGCATGGCCACCTCGTTTAAAACCAATGTATTCTCAGACCCTGTCTCCCTTTTTGGTACAATATGTTCCTCACTTTAAGGGTTCACAATTGGAACTTAAATGATGGAAACAAAAGCCTGAAGGTGAACGAATGCTTTGGACCAAATGTCTAAGTCAGTATAAGCCTTGAATGATCATCCTACTATTTGTAGAATATTCACACATCTACAGCCCACAGAACAATTCAGAATTTGGACAAAATTTTTTAAAAGTCCCTGCTGAGACTATGGTGGTTTCTACACTTCAAATCCACACTTTAGTTTTGGGCATGGTGGTCTCAGCCTCATGTGCAGCTGCTTCAGAGCATCCCATTCTACCAGTCAGTGCTTGGCTATGGAGTTATTACAACCGTTGTCTACAATGTGTGCAGCTTAAAGACGCAGACCTCACTAACTACAAACACTGTCCTTACATTTGGACGTTGTGGACATTTGGACATGTATTTAGTTCTACTGGACATAAAGTGGTCACTGCTGGGTTGGTGTTTATTAGACTGAGGTGAGTAAACCATCTCAGAGCAGAGCAGCTGCTGATAACATCACTGTCTAATTTTCATAAACTCTTTCCTTGTTCATACCCTTCCTTTCAGAAATGTCCAGAAACTCATGCTGACGTAGTGTGTTTACACCTGTCTGACGCCTGTAAACTGTGAATGCAAATCACCGGCATACATCCTGAACCCACATGACCCTGGTGTTTCCATGTCCTAAAGCCTGTGTTTACGTTCTGGACGTCAGTGTGACCTAATGATTTCAGTGTCTGATATTTATTTCTATTAAATATAATCTACAGGACTGTTTTTATAATATTCTTAACACATAGGAGTCTCTGTAAAACCACACGTGTAAAAATATGTGATAATACCATGATGAAAGAAATAAAATTACAAATGAAACCAGAAACACCAGTTGTTACCTTAGTGATATCATGAGCTGAACATCCAGGTACAATGTAAAGCACTGCTGTGCAGAGCCGGTGATTTGAAGCTGGTGAGGGACAGACAGGTGGTCGACTGGATCGAAGACTGCAGGGTGGTCTATGAGAATCAGGACTGATGACATCTTGGTTGGTCTTGTATCTTCTGGAAGTGCGGTGAGAACATGATCTGTAGAGTGTGCCAAAGGAGCCGAATTCTTCATCTCATGTGAGTTGTAGTTCAAAGAAATAATTCATAAAATAGAAAATAATTAATTTGAAAAACATGGTTTGTGTGAAACCACTGACACCTCACTACAACAGTCTCAGGGCCCTAAAGGGTTAATATCAAAAACAAGAGGTTGTTGTTGACTGGACGTGTGCTGCACCTGACTTTTATGCAAAACATGTTTTGGTGGACGTCCATCAGTCTGGTGTCGGAGGTAAAGAGGAGGGGCTTGGAGAGAGAGAGAGAGAGAGAGAGAGAGAGAGAGAGAGTTAACATCACTGTCTGATTTTAATAAACCCGTTCACCTTCGTTCATGTTCCCATTACGTCATCATCAGCGTTTAATTTTATACTTCAATTAAAAATGGAAAATTCAACCTTACAATATTTGCTGTCCAGATTCTTGTTGAGTACTTACACTACCTGTGGTTGAATGCTACCAAATACTCACAGAAACAGAGTGGTCCTGAGCTCTAAATGTCAAATACAAGTGCCTCTTGTCTCTGTCCATGTGATGAGGGGATTTTATGTAAAGTATGTGTAGGTGAAACAGACGATTCACTCAGACCTATAGGTGAGGTACAGAGGAGGAGTTAGAGAGATCAGAGATAAGAGAGAGAGGATAGAGAGAGATATAGAGTCACAGGGAGAAGAGAAGACGACAGAAGTGGATGCCGAGAGGAGAACAGAACCAACACCGAGGTACGATTCATGTTTCATTAACATTAACTCAGAGCTAAAGAAGCTGCTCCAGTCTTCTGCTGGGGTTAGTTTTCATAGTGGACACTGGATAAAGAGAAAGTTCTACATAGTGACCCAGTTACTGTGATGTACACACTCTAAAAGAACTGGAGAACTACACTGTGATCTTAAACAGGTTCTAGATAATAGCTGAGTAATTACATATTTTCAAATATTCCCTAATTATTTTGGATATTGGACATTTTCTAGTGTGAATTATGATTAAAATTAAAATGTATGAAACATAACATTAAGCAACGTTACTAAATTACACTGCGATCCCAAACTGGTTCTAGAATTTCCCTGAACAATTTAAAGTATAAAACAGAGAATAATGAAGTATTGTGTAAAAGATCCCTCAAGTCTAGAATTCTAAAAAACCCAGGTGTTTGGATTTATTACCAGAGTTAGAGTCTAGAGATTAAATCTGTGAAAACACAGGTAATGAAGTTACAGGGGTGTTTTACACACTCTTCACAATATACACAGGTTCACACTCATTTACAACACTCTCATTGGTCAGTCACCAACATTTCTAAAAATGTTTAATACAGCCGGTATCTACCTATATCTGATATTTGGTCCACGGTGTACATCCAAATAAAACAAACCTTAAAACTATTTCTGCTTTCGATATTTTATCATTGTCATCTTCCACAAACGAGTGAAATACACTTCAGGAAACATTCAAATTAAAGTTATTTATGTCCGTCTCAACTTTTAACACCAAAAGTATCGTTACTGACTCATCAACTTACTTCTGTGCTGTTTGATTCAGTTCATTTGATCTAATATTTTCTACTGCTTCCTATATCCTCATATAGCATTTTTAAAGAGGTTTCTTCCTCTATATTTCATTTCATCTTATACTGTCACTATCAAAAAATAATCAAATGAATGAAAAAAAAAACAAGTGATATAAAAAAAGTGATAGATTTGCTTCTCAGTAATTGTTGAGCATTTCTGTTGGTTCATTCATCAAGAGTTCTTGAAATCCTTAAAAATGCTGTTTTTTTTTTTTTTTTCTACTCTAGAAAGTGACAATATCCATTAATTTCTTTCCATGTAAACCTTTGTTGTTTTCCAGGATGCTGTTGTAAATAAGAACAAGCATAAAAAATATATAAATAAATAAATAAATAAATAAATATAAAGCAAAAATAAAATTGACCAGGGGGAACATTTTAGATTTTAATACAATCTCTACAGTCAGAGAACACACTATTGGTAAACTTTCATATTTTATTGCTGATGTTCACAAATATGTAAAGTAAAACTCTTCTGAATATTCTTTTAGAAATGGACCTGAGGAGCATTTTCATCTTGTTCCTTTTCTCAGGTCAGAAATTGTTTCTGTTTGTGATTTTTATGTATATTTTTTAATTATTTCTAAAGAATTAGTAGATAGTTGTGGCACAGTGGTGCAGAAGGTTGTGTCTCAGTCACAACTCCAGGGACCTGGAGGTTGTGAGTTCGAGTCCTGCTCAGGGTGATTATCTGTGATGAGTGTGGTGTGTTCTTCCTGTGTCTGCGTGGGTTTCCTCCGGGTGACTGTCTGTGAGGAGTGTGGAGAGTTCTCCCTGTGTCTGAGTGGGTTTCCTCCAGGTGACTGTCTGTGAGGAGTGTGGTGTGTTCTCCCTGTGTCTGCGTGGGCTTCCTCCGGGTGACTGTCTGTGAGGAGTGTGGTGTGTTCTCCCTGCATCTGCGTAGGTTTCCTCTGGGTGACTGTCTGTGAGGAGTGTGGTGTGTTCTCTCTGTGTCTGCGTGGGTTTCCTCCGGGTGACTGTCTGTGAGGAGTGTGCTGTGTTCTCCCTGTGTCTGCGTGGGTTTCCTCCGGGTGACTGTCTGTGAAGAGTGTGGTGTGTTCTCTCTGTGTCTGCGTGGGTTTCCTCCGGGTGACTGTCTGTGAGGAGTGTGGTGTGTTCTCTCTGTGTCTGTGTGGGTTTCCTCCGGGTGACTGTCTGTGAGGAGTGTGGTGTGTTCTCCCTGTGTCTGCGTGGGTTTCCTCCAGGTGACTGTCTGTGAGGAGTGTGGAGAGTTCTCCCTGTGTCTGCGTGGGTTTCCTCCAGGTGACTGTCTGTGAGGAGTGTGGTGTGTTCTCCCTGCGTCTGCGTAGATTTCCTCTGGGTGACTGTCTGTGAGGGGTGTGGTGTGTTCTCCCTGTGTCTGTGTGGGTTTCCTCCGGGTGACTGTCTGTGAGGAGTGTGGTGTGTTCTCCCTGTGTCTGTGTGGGTTTCCTCCGGGTGACTGTCTGTGAGGAGTGTGGTGTGTTCTCCTTGTGTCTGCGTGGGTTTCCTGTGAAGAGTGTGGTGTGTTCTCCCTATTTCTGCGTGGGTTTCCTCTGAGAGACTGTCTGTGAGGAGTGTGGTGTGTTTTCCCTGGGTCTGTGTGGGTTTCCTCCGGATGAATGTCTGTGAGGAGTGTGGTGTGTTCTCTCTGCGCCTACTTGGGTTTCCTCCAGGTGACTGTGAGGAGTGTGGTGTGTTCTCTCTGTGTCTGCGTGAGTTTCCTCCAGGTGAATGTCTGTGAGGAGTGTGGTGTGTTCTCCCCGTGTCTGCATTGGTTTCCTCCGGGTGACTGTCTTTGAGGAGTGTGGTGTGTTCTCCTTGTGTCTGCATGGGTTTCCTCCAGGTGACTGTCTGTGAGGAGTGTGGTGTGTTCTCCTTGTGTCTGCGTGGGTTTCCTCCGGGTGACTGTCTGTGAGGAGTGTGGTGTATTCTCCCCGTGTCTGCATGGGTTTCCTCTGGGTGAATGTCTGTGAGGTGTGTGGTGTGTTCTCCCTGTGTCTGCATGGGTTTCCTCCGGGTGATTTTCTGTGAGGAGTGTGGTGTGTTCTCCCCGTGTCTGCGTGGCTTTCTTCCGGATGACTGTTTTTGAGGATTGTGGTGTGTTCTCCCCGTGTCTGCGTGGGTTTCCTCCAGGTGACTGTCTGTGAGGAGTGTCGTGTGTTCTCCCTGTGTCTGCGTGGGTTTCCTCCGGGTGACTGTCTGTGAGGAGTGTAGTGTGTTTTCCCTGGGTCTGCGTGGGTTTCCTCCAGGTGACTGTCTGTGAGGAGTGTGGTGTGTTCTCCATGTGTCTGTTTTGGTTTCCTCCGGGTGACTGTCTGTGAGGAGTGTGGTGTGTTCTCTCTGTGTCTGCGTGGGTTCCCTCTGGGTGAATGTCTGTGAGGAGTGTGGTGTGTTCTCCTTGTGTCTGCATGGGTTTCCTCCAGGTGACTGTCTGTGAGGAGTGTGGTGTGTTCTCCTTGTGTCTGTGTGGGTTACCTCCAGGTGACTGTCTGTGAGGAGTGTGGTGTGTTCTCCCTGGGTCTGCGTGGGTTTCCTCCAGGTGACTGTCTGTGAGGAGTGTGGTGTGTTCTCCTTGTGTCTGTGTGGGTTACCTCCAGGTGACTGTCTGTGAGGAGTGTGGTGTGTTCTCCTTGTGTCTGTGTGGGTTTCCTCCGGGTGACTGTGAGAAGTGTGGTGTGTTCTCTCTGTGTCTGCGTGGGTTTTCTCTGGGTGACTGTCTGTGAGGAGTGTGGTGTGTTCTCCCTGTGTTTGCGTGGGTTTCCTCTGAGTGACTGTCTGTGAGGAGTGTGGTGTGTTCTCCTTGTATCTGCGTGGGTTTTCTCCGGGTGACTGTCTGTGAGGATTGTGGTGTATTCTCCCCGTGTCTGCATGGTTTTCCTCTGGGTGAATGTCTGTGAGGTGTGTGGTGTGTTCTCCCTGTGTCTGCGTGGGTTACCTCCGGGTGATTTTCTGTGAGGGGTGTGGTGTGTTCTCCCCGTGTCTGTGTGGGTTTCCTCCGTGTGTCTGTCTGTGAGGAGTGTGGTGTGTTCTCCCTGTGTCTGCGTGGGTTTCCTCCGGGTGACTGTCTGTGAGGAGTGTTGTGTGTTCTCTCTGTGTCTGCGTGGGTTTCCTCCGGGTGACTGTCTGTGAGGAGTGTGGTGTGTTCTCCCTGTGTCTGCATGGGTTTCCTCCGGATGACTGTCTGTGAGGAGTGTGGTGTGTTCTCCCTGTGTCTGTGGGTTTCCTCCAGGTGCTCCAGTTTCCTCGCATGCTCCAAAAACACACGTTGGTAGGTGGATTGCCAACTGAAGTGTCCATAGGTGTGAATGTGCGAGTGTGTGTTGCCCTGTGAAGGATTGGTGCCTTCCCGCCTTCCAGGGTGTATTTCCGCCTTACACCCCATAATTCCTGATAGGGTTCGTACCCACCGTGACCCTGAACTGGATAAGGGTTACCGACAATGAATAAATTATGCGTTAGTTTATTATTATGACCTACACACAATAGTCATAATAATTTCTACATAAAGTCAACTTCAGGCGTTGTTGTTTAAGACATTAGCAGATGTAGCAGTGATCACTAGCTAAATGGTATTGCTGCTTTGGGATATATTTGTAAATTACTGCTTGGACCCCAGATATTGCCACTAGTGGATATACAGTTACAGTACATGTATTTGCTATACATTTGCATGTTTCTGGCCAAGTATCTGGATAAAATCTAGTAAAAAATATTAGGTAACAACACTGATGATATTTGTCCAGTACTTTTGTTGTTTTAGAGAGTATTGAATAAACCAGTGGTGATTCTTTGTTTAAACACTGTGTGGAAATCAAATCAAATCAAATTGTATTTAGATACTGCGTTTTACAGTTGATGATGTCACAAAGCAGCTTTACAGAAATTGTAAAACACTAAAGTGTGTTCATTTCCACTAAACTAGACTTTATTTGGTTTTCTTTACAGCTGTGTGTGGGATATCTGCAGACGTTCCTTATCAGTATGTTCTTGTGAATAAAGCTAAAAAGTGGAATGAATCTAAGAGCTACTGCAGACAGAACTACGCTGATCTGGCCACCGTCAACAACATGGAGGAGATGAAGAACCTGAACACGACTCTCAAAGATAAAACTATCAGCTCAGTGTGGATCGGTCTAAACAGAGGGAACACTGGGAGATGGCTGTGGTCTCTGGCTGATGGAGATTTGTACAGAGAGGGAGCAGAGTACAGGAACTGGAACTCGGGACAACCAGACAATGCTGGAGGGATAGAGTACTGTGGAACAATATTTGGAAATCAAAAAGGAGGATGGAATGACGATAGGTGTAATATAACACACCCTTTTGTGTGTTATGAAGGTAAGACTCCCAGATTCAGATTCATGCAAAGTATTATCACTTTATTAAATGGATCTGGAAAATTCTAAATTCTGACTGAATCAATGTTTCAGAAAAGAACAGCACTCACAGATATATATTTATGAATGAGACAAAGACCTGGCATGATGCTCAGAGCTACTGCAGAGAACACTACACAGATCTGGTCACTGTGAGGAATCAGATGGAGAACCAGGAGATCTGGGATTTATCAAAGTCATTTCGAAACGATGATTTCTGGATCGGTCTGTTCAACGACTCCTGGCAGTGGTCAGATCAGAGTAGCTCCTCTTTCCGATACTGGAGGTCTGGACCAGATAGTTATGGTGAAAATGGACAGCAGCAGTGTGCCGTAGTGACCGAGGATGGTCAGTGGACTAATCTGACCTGTGATGAGGAGCTCCCCTTTGTCTGCCAAGAGAGTGTGTCATGATTCACAGATTCAATATTCATGAGTTTATATATATATATATAACCATTTAACATTTTAAAATCAAATATTATGCTGAACTGCACTGTGTTGTCTCCAGAAATACTTCTGTTGGTGAATCAGACTCTGACCTGGAAAGACGCTCTGAGATACTGCAGGGAGCACCATGTGGACCTGGTCTCAGTTCACTCTGAGGAGGTCCAGTCCTGGGTGAAGGAGTTGGCTCAGAAAGCCTCCACTGATCACGTTTGGCTGGGACTACGTCACACCTGCACTCTCAACTTCTGGTTCTGGGTCAGTGGAGAGTCCATCTGCTACCAGAACTGGGCTCCAGGGAACGGGACCGGGGTAGAAGACTGTGGTTCTGGAGAGAGATCTGGAGCGGTGCAATCGAGTGGAGGACAGCAGTGGGTCAGTCTGCCACAGAACCAGCAGCTCAACTTCATCTGCTCCAACTACTGAGGTCAGTTACACTTTGTATGTCACTGGAATATTGAAGTGGACATTGTAACACTCACTGGTTCTTTCTCTTCTCAAAGATGAAGACTGAAGCCAGGTGTGTTCCCTTTCTGAGACACAGAAGATCCTCAGTGGGAAGATCCTTACGTTCAGTGATGTGTATGATTTCTTGCATTATTACTGGGTTTAATGGGTGGTGAGTAAATATGTACATTTTGATAACAATGTTGGATGTTTAGTGCGCAGATGAATGGTTTTCTTCCTGAAATACATGTGGTCCTCAGTCACGAAACAAACAGAATGAGTTTGTTGAATGGACACATTGTTCAAGACCATGGTCTTTAAATGTCAGTTTTAAACATTGTTTCAAGTTTGATCTATTTTTACAGTTCTTTTTTTTATTTTGTGTGCTTTTTTATTTTGTGTATCACTGTATCATCATCATTACTGTCTATACACCAATTTTGTCACAAATTTATTAAAAAAAACAATAAAATACTGTATAAAATATTATGAAATTTTGACTGTAAATCATCATGTCATCATGCTCTACTAAAACAAATGCAAAAGTCATCTCTGTACAACTTGTTTTATAAAATGTCGATCAGTCATTGTTCAGTTTATGAGTAAAACAACAGAAACATGCTAGGAACAACAGACAAATAAATTAAAGTTATTATTATAGCTGTTTTATGTAAGATAGTTTGGTTAAAATGAAATGAAGAAAGAGTTTTGGGGCAAGAAATATATGCAGTAACTCAAGGGCTGTGTATGGGTGGTACAATATGTTACTGGTTGTACATATGTCTTATATATAAATGCCACACACAGGTCTAAAACAGGTCCAGTTTCATGGGTTGGTTACAAGGGGGTCTGAGAATCTCAAACACAATGGCAACATTAAAGTGATTAGAGTTTGACTGAATGGTAGATCGTTAAGTTACAGCCTCAGAAAACACACCCTACACCTGGTGTTTACAGAGGAATCTTAGGATACTCAGACTCACCTACAATTATCAGATTCACCCAAAAAATCAGGACCGTCCTCAGTATCTTCTTGGTGCACACGCCCTCTAACTGACCTATATTCATTCATTCATCATCTGTAACCTTTATCCAGTTCAGGGTTGTGGTGTGTCCAGAGCCTACCTGGAATCATGGGGCGCAAGGCAGGAAGACACCCTGGAGGGGGCGGACCTATATTTGTTGATCAAAATTGATTAGTTTATAGCGTCTAATGATTTTTTCACACAGTCCTCAACAGCAACTCATATGTTTCAGAAGTAACACAACTACACTCCACCATTCTCCAGAAAATACAGAGAGCCCACCCTGCTCTGTATTGACTGTTTGCACCTGGAGCAGGACGCCAGACTTTTAAACCATAACAGACATGTAAGGTCTCTTCATATTCTGTCTGTAACAATCACTAACACAGTCTCAGGACAGGCGCCGCACCAGAGAAAAATTCCAAAAGAGAATCCATTGTCCACAATGCCACAGTAAACATGCGTTTATTTCCTGAGTATTTTCCTGTTCTGGAGCTCATGGTGCCTCTGCAATGGGGAGTTTTGCTGTAAACTCTTTGTGAATTCTAAATTCAGGGCGTTCCTTCTTAGATTCAGTGTAGCTGTGGACCAATGAGAGGCTACCGGCTGTCAGCGGAGTCCTATCACCCGGGGGAGGGGTGCGCCTCACTCTCTGGGCCCATGAGAGGGAGGTAGCACCCCAGAGGTGCACAGTAAAGGGGTGCTTATGACTGAAAGAGCACTATGGAACACCTCCCAGGCCAAAATATTTTAAAATAAACTCAAATGTACTTGTTTTTATCACAGAACAACCAAATAAAACCTCCATGGTTTTGTGATAGACTATTTTAAACATTTTGGCCCTTTGAGGTACATATTGTCTACTTTCAGAAAATGGTGAGTAAATTCCATAATACGTTATTGTTCTTGCTTAAAATTATGTAAGTTGTCTTACAAGTAAAGAAATAGCTGGTCTATTATCCTCAGCACCCAGTAACACATTGTTTACCCCTAAAATTATAGGCACTTGTTTGGTTTTTACCTTTTTATCTGTCTTTAAATTATTGAAACTTAAATGATGAAAACAAAAGCCTGAAGGTGAACGAATGCTTTGGACCAAATGTCTAAATCAGTTTAAGCCTCGAATGATCATCCTACTATTTGTAGAACATTCACACATCTACAGCCCCCAGAACATCAGAAGTCCCTGCTGAGACTATGGGTATTTCTAAACTTCAAATCCACACTTTAGTTTTGGGCATGGTGGTCTCATCCTCATGTGCAGCTGCTTCAGAGCATCCCATTCTACCAGTCAGTGCTTGGCTATGGAGTTATTACAACCGTTGTCTACAATGTGTGCAGCTTAAAGACGCAGACCTCACTAACTACAAACACTGTCCTTACATTTGGACGTTGTGGACATTTGGACATGTATTTAGTTCTACTGGACATAAGGTGGTCACTGCTGGGTTGGTGTTTATTAGACTGAGGTGAGCAAACCATCTCAGAGCAGAGCAGCTGCTGATAACATCACTGTGTAATTTTCATAAACTCTTTCCTTGTTCATACCCTTCCTTTCAGAAACGTCCAGAAACTCATGCTGACGTAGTGTGTTTACACCTGTCTGACGCCTGTAAACTGTGAATGCAAATCACCGGCACACATCCTGAACCCACATGACCCTGGTGTTTCCACGTCCTAAAGCCTGTGTTTACGTTCTGGACGTCAGTGTGACCTAATGATTTCAGTGTCTGATATTTATTTCTATTAAATATAATCTACAGGACTGTTTTTATAATATTCTTAACACATAGGAGTCTCTGTAAAACCACACGTGTAAAAATATATGATAATACCATGATGAAACAAACAAAATTACAAATGAAACCAGAAGCACCAGTTGTTACCTTAGTGATATCATGAGCTGAACATCCAGGTACAATGTAAAGCACTGCTGTGCAGAGCCGGTGATTTAAAGCTGGTGAGGGACAGACAGGTGGTCGACTGCATCGAAGACTGCAGGGTGGTCTATGAGAATCAGGACTGATGACATTTTGGTTGGTCTTGCACCTTCTGGAAGTGCGGTGAGAACATGATCTGTAGAGTGTGCCAAAGGAGCTGAATTCTTCATCTCATGTGAGTTGTAGCTCAAAGAAATAATTCATAAAATAGAAAATAATTCATTTGAAAATCATGGTTTGTGTAAAACCACTGACACCTCACTACAACAGTCTCAGGGCCCTAAAGGGTTAATATCAAAAACAAGAGGTTGTTGTTGACTGGACGTGTGCTGCACCTGACTTTTATGCAAAACATGTTTTGGTGAAGCAGACGTCCATCAGGCTGGTGTCGGAGGTAAAGAGGAGGGGCTTGGAGAGAGAGAGAGAGAGAGAGAGAGAGAGAGAGAGAGAGAGAGAGACAGAGACAGAGAGAGAGAGAGAGAGAGAGAGAGAGAGAGAGAGAGAGAGAGAGATACAGTGTCACGGGGAGAAGAGAAGACGACAGAAGTGGAAGCCGAGAGGAGAACAGAACCAACACCGAGGTAGGATTCATGTTTCATTAACATTAACTCAGAGCTAAAGAAGCTGCTCCAGTCTTCTGCTGGGGTTAGTTTTCATAGTGGACACTGGATAAAGAGAAAGTTCTACATAGTGACCCAGTTACTGTGAGGTACACACTCCAAAAGAACTGGAGAACTACACTGTGATCTTAAACAGGTTCTAGATAATAGCTGAATAATTACATATTTTCAAATATTCCATAATTATTTTGGATATTGGACATTTTCTAGTGTGAATTATGATTAATTCAATAATTAAAATTAAAATGTATGAAAATTACTTTAAGCAACGTTATTAAATTACACTGGGATCCCAAACTGGTTCTAGAATTTCCCTGAACATTTTAAAGTATAAAACAGAGAATAATGAAGTATTGTGTAAAAAATCCCTCAAGTCTAGAATTCTAAAAAACCCAGGTGTTTGGATTTATTACCAGAGTTAGAGTCTAGAGATAAAATCTGTGAAAACACAGGTAATGAAGTTACAGGGGTGTTTTACACACTCTTCACAATATACACAGGTTCACACTCATTTACAACACTCTCATTGGTCAGTCACCAACATTTCTAAAAATGTTTAATACAGCCGGTATCTACCTATATCTGATATTTGGTCCACGGTGTACATCCAACTAAAACAAACCCTTAAACTATTTCTGCTTTCGACATTTTATCATTGTCTTCTTCCACAAAAGAGTGGAATACACTTCAGGAAACATTCAAATTAAAGTTATTTATGTCGGTCTCAACTTTTAACACCACAAACATCGTTACTGATTCATCAACTTACTTCTGTGCTGTTTGATTCAGTTCATTTGATCTAATATTTTCTACTGCTTCATATATTCTCATATAGCTTTTTTTTAAAGAGGTTTCTTCCTCTATATTTCATTTCATCTAATACTGTCACTATCAAAAACTAATCAAATAAACAAATAAAAAATTGATCTCCAAAAAATAGTGATATAAAAAAGTGATAGGTTTCTTTCTCAGTAATTTTTGAGCATTTCTATTGGTTCATTCATCAAGAGTTCTTGAAATCCTTAAAAATGCTGTTCTTTTTTTCTCCTCTAGACAGTGACAATATCCATTAATTTATTTCCATGTAAACCTTTGATGTTTGCCAGGATGCTGTTGTAAATAAGAACAATGATAAAACTTATATAAATGAATAAATAAATAAATAAAAAATAAAAACTAAATTGACCAGTGTCACGCCCTTGTCCTGTCATGCCAGTTTTCCTCGCCAAGTTCTCTTTCTGCACATGGCTTTGTCTGTTATTGTCCTTGTCTCCGCCCTAGTCCCGCCTTTGTTCCGCCTCCGTGTCTGTGTCTCATTTGTTACCCTGCCCTCTCATTATCTGTCTCAGGTGTGTCTTGTCTGTGTTTGGTATTTAAGTCCCATTCTTTCAGTTCCCCTTGTTGTACATTTCACCTTTGTTTTGTCAGGTTCCAAGTCAAAGTCATGTCGTTATATGTCTTACTCTTTCCTGGTTGTTTTGTTTTGCTTTGCTTCCTAGTCATGTCATGTCTCTTTCCCTCTTCTAGTCATATCGTTTTGTGTTGTTCTCATTCCTGTTCCTATTCCTTGTCACGTTGTTTTGCTTCTGTATTCTTGTTACTCAGTCCAGTCTTTGTCCCTCGCTTCGGTTCGTTCTGTCTGTTCTCTTTCTTGTGCCTCTCTATTTTGTTTCTCTGGTCAGTTAGTGTTTCCTTTCCTGTGCTTTGTGTACTCATTGTTTCTGTCTGTGGTCTTTTAGCTCTCTCTGTTCAGGTCTCTGTTTAAGCCCCTTTGTCAAGGTTTATCTCTGTCTGTCTAGTTCTCTGTTTAGGTTTATTCGGTATCTGTCTCTTTAGTCTGGGTCTCTGTTTAAGTTTTTCGGTCCAAGTCTGCCTGCCTTTGTTTTGTTAACTTTAGTTTAAATAAAGCATTCTGTGTTTTAGTGAGTGTGTCCGCTTCTGTCAGTCCGCTCCATGATACGTGACAACCAGGGGGAACATTCTAGATTTTAATATAATCTCTACAGTCAGAGAACATACTATTGGTAAACTTTCATATTTTATTGCTGATGTTCAGAAATATGTAAAGTGAAATTCTTCTGAATTGTCTTTTAGAAATGGACCTGAGGAGCATTTTCATCTTGTTCCTTTTCTCGGGTCAGAGATTGTTTGTTTGTGTGTGTGATTTTTATGTATATTTTAAATTGTTTTCTAAAGAATTAGTAGATAGTGGTTGCACAGTGGTGCAGCAGGTTGTTTCTCAGTCACAGCTCCAGGCTCCTGGAGGTTGTGGGTTCGAGTCCTGCTCCGGGTGACTATCTGTGAGGAGTGTGGTGTTTTCTCCCTGGGTCTGTGTGGGTTTTCACCGGATGACTGTCTGTAAGGATTGGTGTGTTCTCCGTGTCTGCATGGGTTTCCTCTGGGTGAGGGTCTGTGAGGAGTGTAGTGTGGTCTCCCTGTGTCTGTGAGGAGTGCAGTGTGTTCTCCGTGTTTGCATGGGTTTCCTTCCAGTGACTGTCTGCGAGGAGTGTGGTGTGTTCTCCCTATGTCTGCATGGGTTTCCTCCCGGTGACTGAGGAGTGTGGTGTGTTCTCCCTGTGTCTGCGTGGGTTTCCTACCGGTCCTCCGGTTTTCTCCCACACTCCAAAAACACACGTTGGTAGGTGGATTGCCAACTGAAGTGTCCATAGGTGTGAATGTGAGTGTTGCCTTGTGAAGGATTGGTGCCTTCCCGCATTCCAGCGTGTACTCTCACTTTACACCCAATAATTCCTGATAGGGTCCATACCCACTGTGGCCCTGTGACAATGAATAAATTCTGCATTAATTTATTATGACCTACACACAATATTAATAATAATTTCTACATAAAGTCAACTTCAGATGTTGTTGTTTAAGACATTAGCAGATGTAGCAGTGATCACTAGCTAAATGGTATTGCTGCTTTGGGATATATTTGTAAATTAGTGCTTTGACCCCAGATATTGCTACTAGTGGATATACAGTTACAGTACATGTATTTGCTATACATTTGCATGTTTCTGACCAAGTATCTGGATAAAATCTAGTAAAAAATATCAGGTAACAACACTGATGATATTTGTCCAGTACTTTTGTTGTTTTAGAGAGTATTGAATAAATCAGTGATTGTTTGTTTAAACACTGTGGAAATGAAATGAAATCAAATTGTATTTAGATACTGCTTTTTACAGTTGATGTCACAAAGCAGCTTTACAGAATTTGTAAAACACTGTTAGGTGTGTTCATTTCCACTAAACTAGAGTTTTCCTGGTTTTCTTTACAGCTGTGTGTGGGATATCTGCAGACGTTCCTTATCAGTATGTTCTTGTGAATGAAGCTAAAAACTGGACTGAAGCTCAGAGCTACTGCAGACAGAACTACACTGATCTGGCCACCGTCAACAACATGGAGGAGATGAAGAACCTGAACATGACTCTCAAAGATAAAACTACCAGCTCAGTGTGGATCGGTCTAAACAGAGGGAACACTGGGAGATGGCTGTGGACTCTGGGTGGTGGAGGTCTCTACAGTGAGGAACAGGAGTATCGGAACTGGCACCCAAATCAACCAGACAACTGTGAGGGATAGAGTACTGTGTCACAATAGTTTGTAACAATGGAAAATGGAATGATGACAAATGTAATACACTACACCCTTTTTGTGTGTTATGATGGTAAGAACTCCCAGATTCAGATTAATGTAAAGCATTATCACTTTATTAAATGGATCTGGAAAATTATAAATTCTGACTGAATTAATGTTTCAGAAATGAAAAGCACTCACAGATATATATTTATGAATGAGACAAAGACCTGGCATGAAGCTCAGAGCTACTGCAGAGAACACTACACAGATCTGGTCACTGTGAGGAACCAGAAAATGAACGATGAGATCTGGGGTTTATCAAAGTCATCTCAAAACAAGAATGATGTCTGGATCGGTCTGTTCAATGACTCCTGGCAGTGGTCAGATCAGAGTAACTCCTCATTCAGATACTGGACATCTGGACCAGATAATTATGGTAAAAATGAAAAGCAGCAGTGTGCCGTAGTGACCGAGGATGGTCAGTGGACTAATCTGACCTGTGATGAGGAGTACCCCTTCGTCTGCCAAGAGAGTGCGTCATGATTCACTGATTCATTATTCATGAGTTATATATATCTAATCATTTAATATTTTAAAATCAAATATGCTGAACTGCACTGTGTTTCTCGCTGACCTCTGTCCTGTTGTGTGCAGAAATACTGGTGTTGGTGAATCTGACTCTGCCCTGAAAAGATGCTCTGAGATACTGCAGGGAGAACTATGTGGATCTGGTCTCAGTTCACTCTGAGGACGTCCAGTCCTGGGTGATGGAGTTGGCTCAGAAAGCCTCCACTGATCACGTTTGGCTGGGGCTACGTCACACCTGCACCCTCAACTTCTGGTTCTGGGTCAGTGGAGAATCCATCTGCTACCAGAACTGGGCTCCAGGGAACGGGACCGGGGGAGAAGACTGTGGTTCTGGAGAGAGATCTGGAGCGGTGGGATCGAGTGGAGGACAGCAGTGGGTCAGTCTGCCTGAGTCCCAGAGACTCAACTTCATCTGCACCAATTACTGAGGTCAGTTACAGTTTGTTTGTAACTGGAATATTGAAGTTAAAATAAGTACAGTTCTCATTGTTTTCTTCCTCCTCTCAGAAATGAAGACTGAAGCCAGGTGAGCGCCCTCTTCAGGACCCAGTGTCAGAAGATCCTCAGGTTCAGTGGTGTTTTGTTTTCTTGAGTTATTACTGGGCTTTATGGGTGGTGAAGTAATATTTACACTTTGATTCTAAACTGTGATGTTTGGTGTGTAGATCGAACCTTTCTTTTTCCTAAACTGTGTGTTCCTCGGTCAGGAAACGAGCAGAATTAGTTTGAGTGGACACATCTAGTTTAAAGCATATTCTATGGGGATTTCTATATGTATTTATGTATTATACAATACAGAGTTTAAACTTGATTTAGACTGAATAGGTTATTTCCTTGACACATGTACTGTTAGAGTGTTATTGTTATCTTTTATTGAAATTAGGGAGAATTTTGAACTGAATTATCTTCTATGAAAAAACCTCCAGATTCATTTATAATGCCTCTTGTAAACACCTTGATGATTTCGTTTGTTAATGATGAACAAATCTACAGTAATGATGCTGATAAGAATAGGCCCTTTGGAAAACATTTTATTTCCAAATGTCAGATTTAAGTATTTTGTTCACTTTTAATCTAAATATTATGCTCCTTTTGGAATTTTCCAATGTTCTAAATCTTATTCACCTTTTGCTCTGTTTACCTGTTTTATCAGTTTCCTCAGATATATAAGTAATAAACTTTATTAAATCATGTGGAATGTGGGGTATAATTTATTTTTTATTCCCACTTTTACAATGAATACTTGTCTGTATGAATTATTACAAAACATTTGCTTATATGTATTCATTCATCAAAGTATATAACAACTGACACATGTTAGGAACAACAAAGAAGAAAACACAATCTAGGTCAGGGGTTTAAATTCTGTATTTCAGTGTTTGTTAAATTCTATCTGTTTTCAGTATTATAGCTGACATATGTAAGAAAAGTTGGTTTAAAAATCCAAAGAAGTAAGCTCACTTAGCAAGGTGTGTGTGTTTACGATGTTACAGGTTGTTTTGGGAACACTCCATATGTCGTTATATATTAATGTCACACACAGACACAGCTCTAAAAAGCTCCAGCTTCATGGACTGGTTACAGGAGGATTTGAGAGTTCATTAACTTCCAGTCTCAGGAAACACATCCTACACCTGTTACTCACAGAGGAATCTTAGGATACTCTGAGCGCACAGCCATCAGTTTCACCCACAAACACAGTTGTCCTTATCATGAGATTCCTTAACATTCATCTACATTTCATTCATTGACAAATTCACCCTTCTACAGACTCCCAGAAACATGGAAAGAGATAAGAACAATGAGGAAAACCTCTTCTAACATCACTTTTTCTAAGTCTGCGTCATATTTTGAACCAAATCTTTGAAATCTGCTGTGTAGACCTGATTATATCCTTGTATCTGAGCGTTAATGTGGTCAGGTTCTGGTGCTGGATGAACTCCCAACTCACCTTAAATGTATTAGATAGTGCTCCAACACTCCAGGGAACACAGGTCCACTGTTCCACAGCCCAGTCATGGTTCATGGGAGCATTATAACCTGCTAACTCACAGCTGACACTGAGTAAAGTGGACTGAGCATCATTTGCAGCTGAGTGTAATCCAGGATGTTGGTGTGTAGATATAATCTTTCGAATTATTTTGGAATTTTTTTGTATGACCCACTTACTACAGATGATATTTTCAGATGTGAGTTTTGTCTGAGGCACAGGTGATTTAAAAAAAAAACTGTGAATTATTTTTGTTAGAAGTTAACTGATGGCATGACTTTCAACAAGGTACTCCACAGTTTATTAAAACTTTCGCCTCAGGAATCTTTAAAGTTTACAATTTTCTTCATCAAAAAGATGAAAAATTCAGATTATTTACATTATTATTAACATTTGTCCAAAATAATCTTCAGGTTTGAGTGCCATCATATCTTCAAAGAAATGGACTGACTCAGGGTCCTAAAAACTTAACGTCAAAAACAGGCTGTTGTCACTGAACATGTCTGGAAGGGACTTTATGCAAAGTGTGTTCTGGTGAAACTGATTATCAGTCTGAGGTAAAGAGGAAGGGATGGAGAGATCAGATATAAGAGAGAAAACAGAGGGAAAAAGAGAGAGAGTCACTGAGAGAAGAAAAACATGGTATGTGTGCAACATCATTATTGTTCCCGTTAAAATATATGTGTAAATTGTCGTGGGAAAACAATTTTATTACTTTGTGTTTGTGGACAAATATCCTTAAATGATGATTAGTTAAAATTAGCATTTATAACTACATACTCATTGTGTGAAATCTTGTACCTTATATGCATTTATATGAATGACTAACCAGCATTTATGTATTACTTACATATGTAGTTAAACATTTTTTGATCCTGCACGACTAACTAAATGGCATGATAACTAACGTGATATTTACACATTCTTAATTCTTAACATCTAACCTTGAACAGATGTGCACTCCAGGCTTTTAGCACACTGACATTAATCTTAGTGTTGGCTCAGGAGGGCTGAAGTGTAGGGGCATGTTGTTGACCTTGAAGTGCATGTATGACTCCCTAAATTGTGGTCACACGGGAGAGGAGTGTTGGGAAGAGAGGCCCATTGTCAACCATAATGAATGTCTTCGGGGTCACGGCATGCACTTGAATCTTGCACATGAAGAGCTGAGTACTAACACGTGAAATTATGCATATTAATATACGCTAATCAGCCAGAAACGCCTCACCACAGGCTATACGTCATCTGGGGTATAACTGTTGGAGTCAGATCTTGGTAGGTCAGAGCTTTACTTGGGAGGGGTATTAAATGGTTCTCATGTATTAGTTCTCCTGGATCCAGTATTGTTAAATAAATACTTTGATTTGCTTTGAACTTCACTTGACTGGTGTCTGCAACTCTTCCGTAACGAACACGCCTCCCCGAAGAGGGAGGGTGTATTTTGGACCTTTTTGATATTTTCTAAATTTTAATTACTTTGAAAACGGTCCAAAATAACATTTTTATCTTCAAAATGCATTACAGAGTTTTCATGGTTGAATATATTTTTTATTAAACATTATTTTCATTCATTCATCCACCATCTGCTTCAGAGGTCCACATTCTACCAGTCAATGCTTTTCTACAGAGATATTACAGCTTGTGTCCAGAGTGGGTGAACACTAAAGACTCACTTCACTAACTTTAAAACTTATACTTACTTAGTGACATTGTGGACGTTTGATCATTTATTTAGTTCTAATGGACATAAGGTGGTCAAAGCTGTCTTTGTGCTGGTAGATGGAGATATGCAAAGCATCTCAGAGCAGAGCAGATTATCTGCTGATAACATCGGTGTCAAATTTTAATAAAATGTTTCCTCTTTTCTCAGAGAGTCACGTTAGCTGTTATTACAATAACCCAGAGTTTATCATCAATAGCTATAAAAACTGCAGTCCAGGAACGTACATTCAATAAGGTGATAAATTATGACAGTCTCATTGAGAACTAACACTGTATGTGACTTAATTCCATTAAATCCTCTGGATTGCAACTGGACTGAATGAGTCTGAAGGTTTGATAACAAACACAGTCGTCTCTTGTCACTGAGTGTGTGATGAAGGAATTCATGCAAAGTGGCTTTCCCTGGAACAGACAAAGGCTCAGACCTATATGTGATGTAAATGAAGGTGTGGAGAGATAAGAGATAAGAGAGAGAGGATAGAGAGAGATACAGAGTCACAGGGAGAAGAGAATACGACAGAAGTGGACACCGAGAGGGGAACAGAACCAACACAGAGGTAGGATTCATGTTTCATGTTGAGCTAAAGAAGCTGCTCCAGTCTTCTGCTGGGGTTAGTTTTCATAGTGGACACTGGATAAAGAGAAAGTTCTACATAGTGACCCAGTTACTGTGAGGTACACACTCCAAAAGAACTGGAGAATCACTCTGAGGAACATCACTGAACTACACTGAGAAAAACCTACAAAAACCCTATTTTTCAGAAAATTAAGAACACACTTTTCAACGCACTAGATACATATACTTTGTGGTGTTAGTAAATACACTGAGATCTCAGACAGGTTCTAGATATTACCTGATTAGACCTTGATCAAAAAATAAATACATTTCTCTTGAAGACAGAAATGGCAATCAGGCTGTAGACATTGTAAGAGCCAAGGATAAACTTACTAAAATTATAATTATGATCATGTTGGACATTAGACACAATCTCCAAACTTCTCTGTAGTTATTCTAACAACACCATGAGAATGTTACTAAAATTCACAGCTCCTCACTGTATTTAAAAAAGAAATGAAGCACAGGCACCGCCCCAACTATAATCTCATGACACATGGGGAAAATGACATCAGAAAATTCACAACACACATATTAATACTTTTTCTCTCA
Organism: Hoplias malabaricus; assembly: GCF_029633855.1. Taxonomy (NCBI): domain Eukaryota; kingdom Metazoa; phylum Chordata; class Actinopteri; order Characiformes; family Erythrinidae; genus Hoplias; species Hoplias malabaricus. The sequence continues at coordinate 83,597,234 of NC_089801.1, forward strand.
GAAATGGATCTGAAGTGGCTTTCTCTCATCTACCTTTTCTCAGGTGAGTGTTTTCACTTCTGTTTGTAAACTGGGTTTACTGAGAATTGACTTTCAAAAAGCCACTGTGGTGAAGGATTCAATTATTAATGCAGAGGTGTCTGAGGGCTTAAAGGCCAAAGTTTTATTTTTTTCAGTTCCTGAATTTGTAGATGATATTGTGAACTGTAGAATTTGAACAATTTGAATACGTATTGTTCTTGTAATTGTCCAGTACTCATTGTGTCCTATCAGTGAGAATCTCCAATGTCTGCTGATGTGAACATAACACTATTAATAGTGTCAGGACAGCACTAATAATATTAGATTCTGGTTTGCATGTTTTTCTCAGCTGTCTGTGGTGTGTCAGGACACATTCCTCATCAATATCACTTTGTGAATGAAGCTAAAAACTGGACTGAAGCTCAGAGCTACTGCAGACAGAAATACACTGATCTGGCCACCGTCAGCAACATGGAGGAGATGAAGATGCTCAGTTCCACTCTGCAAAACAAAGCCACAGATTATGTATGGATCGGTCTAAACAGAGTGAACCCTGGGAGATGGCAGTGGTCTCTGGGTGATGGAGATATGTACAGAGAGGGAGCGGAGTACAGGAAGTGGAGCAGTGGAGAACCAAACAATGCTGGAGGGAGTGAGTTCTGTGTTGCGATGCAGAAATATGATGGAACCTGGGTGGATGTTATCTGTGGTCATCAATACTCTTTTGTGTGTTATGATGGTAAGATCACACACACAACACTGAAAATCATATACATTTCTTACATAACTAGGCCTTCTGGCCTTAAATGTATGTAGACATCTATTTGAATGGTTAAAAAATATCTTTCCCAAACATGTATTGGGCACCACCACGCTGTTTAAGGTAGTGTTGTTGTCACTGATTTCTGCGTACTGGTGTGGTATGTTATCCATGTGTATGTGTGGGTGATCACGGAGATTACTGCATGTGGCAAGGTGTCTCAACGTGCAACGTTTACCGCATCTGAAAAAAATTAATATACAGAGTATTTGTGTGTCGTGTGCCGACTCCGAGTTCAGTTCAGGGAACTGCCGATCAATGAAGGAGAGTGTGTCTTCACACATGAACCCTCACACAGGGAGTAGTGACTCAGCCGAGCAGGGCCTCGGACCAATTTGGACTGTGCCACTGTTAGTTGACATTAATTTATTGTTAAGCCATTATATACATATAGTATCTTTAATTTGGCAGACAGCATACTAAAAATAAACAGCAGTCAGCTAAATTAACTATTCATTCGCAGTCTGCAGCCCTTATCCAGTTCAGGGTGGTGGTGGGTCACTGGGCACAAACAAATTTACAGCCTTTAGGCTTAGTACATTTAATTTAAAAAGTAAGGATGAGTTTAGAGACCTTTAGTGTTTTCATCAGGTTAGCATTGTTTTGTTAGTGCTAGGACAGATCCAGAGCCCCATGACCTGAAGAACCCTGAAACTTGGAAGGGAAAACATTCTGGCCTAAATAAAATAACACTAAGCTACAAATATTAGAAACATTGAGTAGACCGAATGCTATCTCATACACTTAAACCTCAACCTACACTTAACCTTCACCTTAATCCTTCAAGAGTGTTAGAAAAAGTAATGAATGAATCTAAACGCCATAAAAGAGGAAAACACAGAATGATATACATTATTAGAACTAATCACACAATAAAACAAAGTTACACACTCTGAACTGAAATTTAGGAGAATGTTAAAACAGGAATATAAACATTAGAAAACACAAAATAGTAATTTAGTTCATCGCTATCTGACTAAAACACTCATGTCCAAACAGCTAACATTTCTGGAACAGGGAAGCCTGTATTTATCTGAGAATAACAGTAAAAATAAAGCTCAGATAACATGATTTGTACCATTACAGCTCAGAAATGTAAAACTATCTTTATTGAGAGCATTTCTAAAAGATTCATATGGAAAATTGACTTGCGTGTTGTAGACAGCAAATATCCGCATTTACCGATTTCTTTTAGTGAATTCCAACGAGCCACGTCCAACTGCAGTGTATTTTACTAAAATACTGCTGCTATGAATCCATCAGCAACCACCTATGAACCAAATCAGCTTATTTAATCCTCATTGTGATTAATTACAGTCATGCTGGTCTGATGTGATCCCAATTTAATCAGTAATTAACTTTAGCACAGACACTCAGAAACTACAGTTCTTTAGTAGACTTTCTTCCTGTGAAAAAGTCTTGGTTATGTGCTTAGCTTTATACAGGTATATGAATGTGAATGTGGCTGAAACCATATCTGACTTAATAAAACTAGTAGTTTCAGCATACTTTAACTGCTTTTTTTGCTGCTGAATCTTGTGATTTTCAGGAAACAAGGCCCATAATCAAACATATAGGTTTATTTCTGATGCAAAGACCTGGCGTGAAGCTCAGAGCTACTGCAGAGATAACTACACAGATCTGACCAGTGTTAGAGACCAGAGTGACAACCAGCAGATCTGGAGTATGACAACTACAAGTAGTAGTAGTAATGTGTGGATCGGTCTGTTCAACGACTCCTGTCAGTGGTCAGACCAGAGTATCTCCTCATTCCGATACTGGAAGTCTGGCCAGCCAAATAACCTGGGTGGATTTGAGAAATGTGCTGCAGTGTATATGGAGGACCAAGGGCAGTGGCATGATGTAAACTGTGAATTTATGAACCCATTCATCTGCTACCAGAGTGAGTGTAATGTCACTTTTATAAAATTGATCATATATTGTTTGACCTCACACAAAGTTCCTTAAACATCCTACTTTCCTTCCTTCTCCAGATAAACTGGTGTTGGTGAATCTGACTCTGACCTGGTGGGACGCTCTGAGATACTGCAGGGAGAACCATAGGGACCTGGTCTCAGTTCACTCTGAGAAGGTCCAGTCCTGGGTGATAGAGGTGGCTCAGAAAGCCTCCACTGATCACGTTTGGCTGGAGCTACGTCACACCTGCAGACAGGGCTTCTGGTTCTGGGTCAGTGGGTTCTCCATCTGCTACCAGAACTGGGCTCCAGGGAATGGGAACGGGGGAGAAGACTGTGGTTCTGGAGAGAGATCTGGAGCGTTGGATTCGAGTGGAGGACAGCAGTGGGTCAGTCTGCCACAGAACCAGCAGCTCAACTGCATCTGCACCAATTACTGAGGTCAGTTACACTTTGTTTGTTACTGGAGTACTGAAGTTAATATAAGTTCAGTTCTCATTGTTTTCTTCTTCCTCTCAGTAATGAAGACTGAAGCCATGTGAGCGCCCTCTTCAGGACCCGGTGTCAGAAGATATTCAGATTCAGTGGTGTTTTGTTTTCTTGAGTTATTACTGGGCTTTATGGGTGGTAAAATTATATCTACCTTTTATTTCTAAGCTATGGGGTTTGGTGTGTGTTTATATGTTGTTAAATACTTATGTCATTGGAGTATATTTAATGGGTTTTACACATGCACTAGACTGAATTGTGTTATTTCCTAGAACCATGTAGCCTTCAATATTAATAGGTGCATGGTGTTTATTACAGAAAGCATTTAATTTAAAACAAAAAGCAAATACTTGGCTAAAGTCGTGAACGTCATGAAATTTCAAACATTTTATTTAGAGAGTTATCATTTTATTATTATTAGCACTTAATATGTATTCAATGAAAATGAAACTGATGAAATACCAAACGAAATGAAAGTTAATTTTGAGCAGAATGCATTTTTCCTAATGAACATTCTCATGTAAAATGCTCCTTGTAAACACTTCTTTTTATGTGTTAATGATAAACACATTTACAACAATAATGCTGAAAGGAATAGGGTAAATGTTAAAGCCATTTCAACTGTCAGATTTAAACATTTAGTTCACTTTTAATCAATATTGTATGCTGATTTTGTCAAACGTTCTTCAGATATATAAGTAATAAACTGTATTAAATCATATGAAGTTTGAAGTATATTTAAATTCTTTGTCATTTGTTTATTAAGTAAAGGTGGACATCACTCAACAAATGGCCCATGCTATGAACAACAAAAAATAGGTCACCGTTTAAATTTTGTATTTCAGTTTTTACTAAATTCTGTTTTCACATTTATAGCTGATAAATGTCAGAATTGTTGGTTACAAACCAAAAGAAGTAAGATTATTTAGCCAGGATGTATACACACTAGAATATGGTGCCTATGTGTTAGGGATGGTACACATGGATTTGGGAACACCTCTTATGTTCTTAGCATTTAAACATGTCTAAAGGTCCAGCTTCATCCTATACCTGTTAATTACAGAGGAATCTTAGGGCACTCTGGCACTATTTGTCCTAATCATGAGATTCCCCAACACTCTACTTTTCTTCCATTGACACATTCACCCATCTACAGAGAAGAAAAAAACAGTGCTTTTTAATGTTTTCTAAAGATATATTACAATGGGTGAATTCAGTCTCAGCCACAGAACCTCCACCCACAAGTAGACGGAGAGTCTGACACTTATAGTGCACTAATGGTGTTTTTCCACTGCATTGAACCTACACGATTCGGCATGACTCTTTGTAAACTCAGAGTGCTGATTGGCCAGAGAGGCATGTCTACCACCACAAAATGCAGAGCTCATTCAAATCCAGCACAAATCCTTCCGCTTGTAAAATCCTTTGATGTTACAGCAGCTTTCATGTTTATTTTGATTGAAATCACACAGTGGCAGCTAATAAAATTACCTCAAGGTGTTTTGAAGAGGTTTGTTTGTTCCTTGGGCTGATGGCAGAGCCGTTTTCAGTCCAAAAACCAAAAACACATGAATACACAACAAGAACTTGCCAGGGTTTCAGATGAGCTGCATTGTAGAGCGGCTGCTCCAGAGAATCCAGAGCCCCAGGCAGCTCCAGAGGATCCTCAACCCCCTGTTCTGAGGGCGTCTCCACAGGACCCTCTTTTCCTGTTACTATACCGGCAGCATTCCTCACTGGAAATCACACAGGTCAGCACCTGCCGTTACTGTAATGGCAGCAAACCCGCCACTTCTGTTCCTGTTCCAATGAAGGTGGCAATCCAGGCCACCCCTGCTCCCGTGAAGATGGCTCCCGCCACTCCTGTTCCCATGAAGGCAGTTCCCACTGCTCCTGTTCCTATGACTCTGGCTCCGGCCACTAAGATGATTTTTGAAAGTTCAGAGTAGCAAACGAATGTGTATGAAGCCTAACACCAAAAACTACAGGTATGCTAGTCATTAAGAGTTATAGAATGGTCAGGTTGAGAGGTAGTTTGGTTGAGGGTTTTGGTTGGTCATGAGTTAGTGAGTCCAAAAATTTACTGTCTTTAATAAACCAGTGATGAGTTATTGCATGTTAAGACTGAAGAGAAATTGTATTTGGATGAGTAAATTAAAAAGTCTTTATTGATGATGATGCTGACAGATGTATTAGAGTGAAGGAAGATGGCACAACCATTAATTCAAGTCCTCAAAGTGCTGTAATGCAATCAGAATTGATCTTTATATGGTTAAAATCAACAGTCCAGCATGAAGTGGATTAGTAGTTGCCATGAAGTCATTGAATACTACAAAAGGGGGCAGCATTAATGATTTGAGATATCCTTAGGTGGCAGGTAGGTGATTGTGCTGTTCCAGGGGCATAGAGCCAAACTAATAGAGCAAGTGAAAAATGAAAGAGTGATCTAGAGGGATGACAGGTGACGCAAAATAAGAAGCCCCAAAGGGGAGCTGATGGTCAGCACTGCAGGAACAGTGAGACAAATAGAAGGTAGCTCATGGAGAGATATGGACAAATGGTGCTTAGTGGCACTAGCTCAAAAGTAAGAAACTGGGAGCAGTGTGGCTGCCAATGTAGAAGGTGAGGCTGAGAACAGAGGACAGGCTGTAAAAGTACAGGCTGAGAGCAATGAAGCAACAAAGGAGAGAGTTTGGGCTGAAGGTCTGTAATAGAAAGCGTGAGCTACGAAGTTCAAAGATATGAACAAACATCTACAGCAAGAGAGAGCATGAGTCATACAGATGACACAGTGTGCTGTGTGGTTGTGAAGGGGACGGCATAAGGATGAAGGTCTCAACTTCTGAAGAGAAGGTGCAAGCTGAAAAGTTGGAGTCAGCATGACCACAAAGTAGATGATTGGGGCGAAGTTACGCATCATGAGGGGATGGGCTGTAAATAGATGGGCAGAGTGCAGTGAGCTTGCAAAGGGAAAGACATTGGGATGAAGGTCCACATCAGGACAGTGAATGAGCGTAAGAGACAGATTGTGGGACAGCCACAAAAGGGAGGGGATTAGGACAAAAGTCCAGCACCTGAAAAAAGGATGAGCTGTAAAGTAAGAAATTTGGACTAGCCATGCAGCAAAATGTGGGTGGTGTGAGATGGAGGTGCACAGCAACACCTGAAAAGAAGAGAGCACAAGCTGGAGCAGTGCAGCAGCAGAGGTGAGGGTTCAGTATGAAGGTTTGCAGCACATGAAAATTGGGAGTTGTAATGTTAGATGCTGGGTATGATAGAGGGGGTGAGATGATGGGTAGAGCCAGAAGGGGTTGGGATGATGAGAAGAAACAGCTGAATAAGCAAAGGGGACAGCATAGTTCCAGAGCAATTTACTGGAGCACTGTGACTGTTCCTACAGATAAGGAGGAAATGGGAGGGTTGTGGCAGGCAGTGTTTCACACAGGTCATGGCAAGATGAGAAGCAGGAGAATTGTCTGTGCAGGAGCAGGTGCACTGCAAACTTGTAGTAGTGGGAGCAGTATGGAAGCAGGCATTACAATGACCAATTTGTATCTGTTTAGCCAGAGATGAGATGGGAGGGTTCAGGGCCACATGCCAACAATGAAGACAGTGGTAGGGATTCACTTTAGATGCTTATTGCAATGGGAGAAAGAAGAGTCTTTGTCATTAACTTATGTCATTAAATATGAACATGCATTGAACAAAGGACTTATCAGGATAAATTAAATATTGCTTACAGAAATAATAACTACAATCATTCATTTTATTATATGTTCAGAAGCACAATCTTGATGTTCCTGATGGAGGTCATTGTTGGTAGATTCCCCAAAGTTTCCCTGATATCCTCTACCTGATTTTGAGTTCAACAACACAATACAGCTTCTAATACTAGCTACTGGAGAGGAACTGTAGGGGATATCTCCAGGCTATGTGAACAGGAAATGTGGAGCGCTTTGCATGAGCAGGAAAGTTGGTTGAAGAATGTAGGTTGATTTTACATCCTTAGTGAAATGGATTGGCTCACTGCCCTAAAGAGTTAATATATAAAGTGACATTTTCATTGATCATGTGATGAGGAAACTTTATGCAAAATGTGTTTTGGTGAAACAGACAATCACTTCATTCCTCTGTCTGAGGTATTAATGAGATGTGCCACTGGTGTTGGATGACCTTCCAAATCATCTTAAAAAATTAGGTGGTGTGCTATCAGTCCAGAGAACACAGTTCCACTGTTCCACAGCCCAGTGCCAGGGCAACAGGGTTTATACACTTCTAACCCACCCTTGGTTTTGGGCTTGCAGGTGTTTGCCTCATGTGAAGCTACATCAGAATCTCCCATTCTACCAGTCAGTTACAACCTGTGTCCACAGTGGGTGAAGGTTAAAGAAGCAGAGTTCACTAACTATAACAGCTGTCCACACCTTTGGACATTTATTTAGTTGAACATTTTCAGGTGTTTACTGTTGTGTCTGTGCTGAAGGATGTATGCAAAGCATCTCAGTGCAGCTGTTGATAACATCACTGTCTGATTTTAATAAATGCTTTCCTCCTCGTTCATGTTCCCATTACATCATCATCGTTTATCACCAATTCATTTTTATACTTCAGTTAAAAATGGAAAATTCAACCTTACAATATTTGCTGTCCAGTTTCTTGTTGAATACTTACACCCCTTGTGGCTGAATGCTACCAAATGCTCACAGAAATAGACTGGTCCAGGCTCTAAATGTCAAATACAAGCGTCTCTTGTCTCTGTCCATGTGATGAGGGGATTTTATGTAAAGTATGTGTAGGTGAAACAGATGATCAATTCAGTCCTATACGTGATGTACAGAGGAGGAGTTAGAGAGGTCAGAGATAAGAGAGAGGATAGAGAGAGATACAGAGTCACAGGGAGAAGAGAAGACGACAGAAGTGGACACCGAGTGGAGAACAGAACCAACACTGAGGTAGGATTCATGTTTCATTAACATTAACTCAGAGCTAAAGAAGCTGCTCCAGTCTTCTGCTGGGGTTAGTTTTCATAGTGGACACTGGATAAAGAGAAAGTTCTACATAGTGACCCAGTTACTGTGAGGTACACACTCCAAAAGAACTGGAGAATTACTCTCTGGAACATTACTGAACTACACTGAGAAACTACACAGGTTCTACAAACTTCATTTTGTAAGAGAAATAAGAACACACTAGATGAATATACATCGTAGTGTGATAAAATACACAGAGGTCTCAGACAGGTTCTAGATATTACCTGATTTGTCCATGATCAAAAAGAATGACGTTTCTCATGAAAACAGATATAGCAGGTTCTAGATGTTGTATTTGTAAGTACAGGATGTAATTGTTAAATTACTAAGTTAAATTACTGAATATTTTGTTTAGTTCTGTATATGATTATTTTAGACATTAGAAGTAATCTCCAAAGTTCTCTGTAGTTAATTAAACAATACCAAGAGATTGCTACTAAAATTCATGGGTCCTTGTTCTTTATAAAATATAAAACATAGACACAGCCCCAACTACATTCTCATGATTCATGGGGAAAACGATGTCAGAAAGTGCACAATGTCCTCCATCAAATATCCACAGCAGTGTTCACAGAGCACATTATCTTCAGTTCAGCAGTAGAGTATAATTTAGTAATGTTATATTTAAAGTAATATTTTTTCTCTCAGAAATGGATCTGAAGTGGGTTTCTGTCATCTACTTTTTCTCAGGTGAGTGTGTCTTTACCTCTGTTTGTAAATTGTGTTTACTGAAAACCAATTGTCAAAAATAATCCACACATAAATAAACAGTAATGTGTTCTAGGTTCTGTTCCAGTCCGTGTGTTTTCTTCACTCGTCTAGGGTTCGTTCCATATTCCAGTTCATGTATTTGTTTTGTTTGTCACCGTTTCCTCTACGTCATCTCAGCGGGAATCATAAATACGTCTGTGTGTATGCTGCTAGTCAGCCGTGTTTTGTGCTCTGTGATTTGTGTTGTGTGTATTGAATTCTGTGTGTTTTCCTGTTTTTGACTTCGTTACATTCCTACTTCAACTATGAGTTTATTTTTGCGCCTTTTTGAATACTGACGTTAGATCTGTTGTAAATTATTGTAACACTGTGTATATATTTCACCAGAGTAGGGTTGGCTGCCGTTTGTTTTGGGAGTGGGTTTTGTGCGTGTTTTTGTGTATAGACAAGTAGTAAGTTAAGGTATTGTCTTTTGTTTCTTTTGTTTTCACTTAGGAACGTTAGAGCTGTTTGTGGGTCAGTTAGGAAAGTTGTTTGTTTGTTATTTTTGTCAGCATAAGGCCATCCTGAAGTTCACTGGTGTTTGGCTCATTGTAAATATCACCTATACAACATATATTCTATTCATTATACATTCTGTGTTTCCGTTTATGTCCTTTTTGTCCACCTTCACATCTCTGTTACAGTTATTCCTTTCCCATACACTAATCCCAACACACACCTCATTCTGTTAAGGCTCAACCCTAGACTGGGTCATAACAGAATTTGGGGGCTCGTCCTGTTTTCTATTTTCTGGTTGTTTTTTGTTTTTGTTTTTTTCTGGCTGGTGGTTTTCTTTTTTGTGGGGGGCTGAAGATGGCTAGTTTTGATTTGTCCGCATGTGCTCTTTGATCCACTTTGGAGGTGTTTGATTTGTGTCGTGTTGTCGATCTGCTTTTCATAGCAGATTTCTTTTCAGTTAGTGTTAGCCAAAAACGGGAGATTAAGGAGGCCTTGGAGACCATACAGCACATAGATCCCGGTGTTTCTCTGTCTCCTGGGTTGGATCCATGCTTGGCCATTCAGCTTAAGGATCTAGAGCTGGAAATAAAGATTCAGAAACATGAGGCAGAGTTACTCCGGTTTAAGACAGTGTGAGTTGAAGCTGAGAAGGAGCTTGCTTTAAAAAGAGTCTGGGGGATTATAAGCCTGTGTCCCTCTTCCTCGAAGTGTGACCTCTCTCACGGCGCACTCTCCTGCTCCTGACAGTGTTCAGGCACTGGCCACGCCACCGCTTCCCAAGCCCCGCTCTCCAGCTCGCTCATCGGCCATAAGTACAGCGTGGGATTTTGATGTGAGTCGGCAGATCGGTCTGGTTCCGGTTTTTAGGGAAAATGAGGTGGACGCTTATTTTTCCGATTTTTGAGCGGATCGCTACCACTCTTAGTTGGCCTAAAGGCTTGTGGTCTCTGCTGCTTCAGTGTAAATTAGTGGGCAAGGCTCAGGAGGTTTGTTTGTCTCTGTCGCAGGAGTAGGGCTTGGATTATGACGTCGTGAAAAGTACTATTCTGCGGGCGTATGAGTTCGAGAAGCCTACAGGCAGAATTTTAGACGTCTTACAAAACCCCCAGCCAGACGTATGTAGAATTTGCCAGAGAAAAGTCTCTGTTGTTTGATAGATGGTGTGTGGCTAGTAATTTCACGACATTCGAGCAGCTTAAGGAGTTGGTGCTCCTGGAGGATTTTAAAAACAATCTTCCTGATAAAATTGTGGTATACCTCAATGAACAAAAAGTCACCAATCTGTCTGTTGCAGCTACTTCATCTGATGAGTTCATTCTCACACATAAAACAAACTTTGTCCCGAGTTCTCAGCGTGACATGTCTCGCCGCACCCCCACTTCACAACCTGCTGTTAGTTCCTCTCAGTCTAATGTCTGAAAATAGAGAATGTTTCTATTGCCATGCTGTTGGTCATTTAATTGCTGCTTGTCCCGTTTTAAAACGCAAAGAAGCTCGCACTTTAGCTCCAAAGAAAGTTAACGCTGTTGGTTCGTTGCATTAGACCCCTGATAGTGACAGTTCGTTTGAACAACCCTCGGTAGAAACACTGTTTAAACCATTTACATTTTCTGGGTTTGTTTCTCTTAGTGATACGGAAGATAAACAGTCTATTCGGATTTTAAGAGACACTGGTGCTGCACAGTCTCTTATTTTAGACAGCGTTTTACCTTTTTCTGACTCTAGTTATTGTGGTAGTGACATTTTAATCCAAGGGATTGAGTTAGGAGTTGTCCGTGTGCCGCTCCATAGAGTTTATTTGATAACTCCTGAGTTTTCGGGTGTAGTTAAAGTTGCAGTTCGTTCACAACTTCCAGTAAATGGAGTATCGTTTATTTTGGGTAATGACCTGGTGTAGTACGTCATGTGGGTGACACTTGATCAAATAAAACTTGTTTTGAAACAATATCATCAAAGGTTCAAAAGCTATTGAAATGTGTAATGAAAAATGTATCACCACGGGCCAGTAATGGTTAAATTTATCAAGGTAGGAGATGTAGCATACATCATGTGTGAGGTTCGTCACCTTCGTTTTTACTGTGTAGTGTAGTTTGTAAACGGTCCCTTAGCTCTCGCGGAGATGGCGGCAGCCCATAGAAAACAATATATTTCGTGGTTTTTAAATGGCAAACATTTCTGACATAAACTGAGTTGTAGTTGCTTGTCTTGCATCCCAAAAACAATACTTTGCAAGTATTAAGTCATTTGCATGCACCGTTTGAGAGCTATTGAAGAAAGAAATCTGAATATGCGAATATGAAACCAACTTTACCGGAGTATGACCTGGCTGGTGATACATTGTTTACACTACCTGAGGTGGTTTCTGAACCCCTCTCTGCTGTGGAGAACTCATCTATTTTTCCATCCTGTTTTCTCACTTGGGCTCAAAAGAGAGAGTTTGAGGGTGTAGTAGGGTTATTAGACTCACTTTACAATAAAGAAAATCCGTTTTGTGATGCTTCTTTTCCTATAAGTGATAATAAAGGGACAGACATTTGTAACATTAATTACACAGATAAATGAATTACTCATATTAACATTGCTGCTGCTCAGAAGTCAGATCCCACAATAAAACGCTGTTTTGATTCTGTACTTGATGTTTGTCCTGATAAACCCTTTAGTCCCTATTATGTTGACAATGATGTCTTAATGAGAAAATGGTTTCCCCCTTCTTCGTTGGATGGTTGTGCTGATCTGTGTCAGATAGTTGTTCCCCAGTCCTTTAGATAACACATTTTGTCCCTAGCTCATGACCATCCCTGTTCTGGACATCTCTGCATTCGTAAAACGTATCAGCATGGTCTTAGGTATTTATTTTGGCCCACAGTAAAGTCTGATGTAACCCAGTCCTGTCGCACCTGCCATACAAGTCAGCTCATGGGGCCTGCCCCACTTCACCTCATACAGATAACATGTGAACCGTTCGAACGTCTGCTGATTGACTGTGTGGGCCCTTTGCCAGAAACTCCAGGCCTTTTTTTGATTTTCCGTCTGAAACTACATTCCCAAATCTAGAGGTTATCTGTTCAGGCAGTGAATAAACTAGAGGCATTATCATGATTTATTTTTACAGAAAACCCTTCAAATTTGTAAAAGAAACCATTTAGAGTCCTGAAATATATATGAAGTGGTGAAAAGCTTATGAAAACCACAAAAAAATGTAGGGGCTCGTCTTATTTAAAAGAAAAAAAACATGTTAGTGACTATAAACTGAAGAGTTCATGAGTCCCATTACTTTTTTCTTTTTAAAAGTGTGTCTCCAGGGGTCTATTTTCACAGGCTAAAATTTGGAGTTGATACCTCCTACTGATTTGAAGTTATTGCAGCTGGAGCAGACAGATGCCCTCTCCAAGTGTCTCTTTAGGCCCCAAGCTCTCCATAAGGAATATTATTAATTTTTCTGCAAAAATACAGTAATACTGAGTTCAGTTCTCACCGAGTACACTGTCCCTTTAAATCTCAGCAGCTTCAGAGGCGGTCGGATTGGCTGTCATTTAAATGTCCTCAGTGAGGGAAATAAAGAAATATAAGCTTTCAGAACATGTTTATTGACTTGATCACTGTTTGTGGAGCCTCTGGCTGTTAAACAGAACCGTTTGAGTCTCTCTCGCGGTGTCTGCGTCTGTGAGGCGGTGGAAACGTTAGCGCGTTAGCAGCGCACTATCACGGTTAGCTGCGCCCGCCTCCTTGGGTGCGCGTTGTTTTTTCACGACTCTGGGTGAGATAGCGGCTAAAGATAAACGCGGCTTGTGTGCGATGCAGGAACAAAGACGCACGCGCCTTTCTTTGCCAGAGAAACAGACCTGACGCTTGAAATATCTTATTCTTTCGGTTTTAATTCCCTAGTCCTACATTTTAGCGTATAATGGCTTATATCCTCTTAATCCTGAGAGTCTGACCGTTCAATTGGTGTATGGCTTGTAAACATTGACTCAAATATGGCGCCGTGAAAAATATGAATGAGTCTAACGCAAAAATATTTTTTCATAACAATCCTGGCAAAGTATATTTCGACCAAAAATACATATTTTAAAAATGGAAATATATAAACTGGCAGAATCAATAAAAAGCAGAGACTTAAAGCTTTAATTTCGTACCTTGAGTGTCTATATTACAACTGCGGCTCTGTAGTTATATCTAAGTTTATAAATAACTGTGTTTTCTGGCCAGAGCATTAGAACAGTTACTGTGTGCTGCTACTAAATTTCCAGAGGCTGTTCCCATCCAGTCTTTACATTCAAAAGTTATTGTTAAGGCTTTGGTTAAGTTTTGTACCACGTTTGGTTCACCTAAGGTGATACAGTCTGACCAGGGTTCCACCTTCATGTCTCAGCTATTTTCTCAAGTAATGAAAGAGCTTCACATTAAACATCAGGTGTCTAGTGCATATCACCCAGAGTCACAGGGCGCACTTGAACGTTTCCAACAAACTCTTAAAAACATGTTAAGGACTTTCTGTCTTGAGGTTGGTAAGGATTGGGATGAGGGGGTTCCACTCCTTTTATATGCAATTAGAGACGCTGTGCAGGAGTCAACTGGGTTTAGTCCTGCTGAGCTAGTGTTTGGCCATGTGATAAGAGGTCCATTAAAGGCTTTGTAAGAGCAGTGGTTGTCCCCCAGTTCGCATACACATGCCAAGCCTGTCCTAGAGTATGTTCGTTCACTTAGAGAGCACATGAGGTTAGTTCATGATGTTGCCAGATGTGCTTTAGAGTTCTCTCAAAATAAAATGAAAGAGTGCTACGACAGAGACGCAGTGCAGCGTTCTTTTCAGGAGGGTGACCAGATTTAATTTTGCTGACCGTGTTAGGCTCCTCCCTTCACACTCGTTTTGCAGGTCCCTATGAAGTGAAAATGAAGTGACACAAATTATTTAATTATGACTCCAGATAGAACAAGGAAAACTTGTGTTTGCCACATTAACCTTTTAAAACCTTACCTCTAACACAGTAGATAACTGTAATTTACCAGAATACAGTACTTTCTGTCAAGGTGTGGAAAAATGCACCATCTTTTCTTTACGAGGCCAGTCCCTATCCATCAGCATCGTACTGATGACTGTAGGCTACTAATTTTATTTTAATGATTTCTGCTCATAATGCACTTACTTACTGAGACTTACCTTTTCTATTCATGGGGATTTAGAAGAATTAAAAGATTGCATTTGTAATTAAATGTAATATGCTGGTATACAAGCTGTTATTCTATATACATGAATATATTGTTAAGTTACAGTAGAACCACTTTAAAATAGCAGTAACTTGCTGGTATTTCCTGTAAAATTACAATACAAAACTGTTTTTCTACTGTTATACCATAATTCAATATACAGTACAATACTGTTGAAATATATGACGGTAGCTGCTTTGTAAAAAAATAAAATAAAAAAAAAAACAGTAAAATACCAAGATTGCAGTTGCCACAGTGCTCACAGTGAAATGTTTTACAGTGAATTGTGAACTGTAGAATGTGAAATAATCATTGTCCTTGCAATTGCCCAGTACCCATTGTGTCCTATCAGTGAGAATCTCCAATGTCTTCTGATGTGAACATAACACTATTAATAGTGTCAGGACAGCACTAATAATATTATATTCTGGTTTTCATGTTGTTCTCAGCTGTCTGTGGTGTGTCGGTGCACATTCCTCATCAATATCACTTTGTGAATGTGAATAAAACCTGGACTGAAGCTCAGAGCTACTGCAGACAGAACTACACTGATCTGGCCACCGTCAACAACATGGAGGAGATGAAGACGCTCAGTTCCACTCTGCAAAACAAAGCCAATGACTTTGTATGGATCGGTCTAAATAGAGGGAACACTGGGAGATGGCAGTGGTCTCTGGGTGATGGAGATATGTACAGAGAGGAGGCGGAGTACAGGAAGTGGAACAGTGGAGAACCAAACAATGCTGGAAAGAGTGAGTTCTGTGTTGCGATGCAGAAATGTAATGGAACCTGGCTGGATGATGGCTGTGATCATCAATACTCTTTTGTGTGTTATGATGGTAAGATCACACAGACACATAGTACTGAAAATCATATACATTTCTTATATAACTAGACCTACTGAGCTCTTACACTATGGCCAAATGTATGTGGACACTTTACATCTGTTTGAACTTTTAGAAAACATCTTTCCCCAATCATGTGGTGTTACTGTCACACATGTCTGGGTTGTGGAGTTGTTTGTTCTTCCTGTGTATGTGTGGGTTTCCTCCCATGATCCAAAAACACACATTAGTACGTTGATTGGCCACTAACAGTGTTCCTAGGTGTGAGTGACCTGCTGAGTGTGTGATGCCCTGTGATGGACTAGGGCTCCATCCTGGGTGTGTCCACGCCTTGTGACCAGTAAAACTAGTATCAACATACCTTTGACCATATTGAGTAGATGTGTATCATTAACTGTTCTTCTGGCTGCTGAAGAAGAGAGAACTGTACTGTAACAGAGCCATAGATAAAATAACTCTTGTGCTTTCAGGAAACAAGGCACATAATCAAACATATAGGTTTATTCCTGATGCAAAGACCTGGCGTGAAGCTCAGAGCTACTGCAGAGAGAACTACACAGATCTGACCAGTGTTAGAGACCAGAGTGAGAATCAACAGATCTGGAGTGTGACAAATACAAGCAGTAGTAGTAATGTGTGGATCGGTCTGTTCAACGACTCCTGGCAGTGGTCAGATCAGAGTAACTCTTCATTCCGATACTGGAAGTCTGGCCAGCCAAATAATCTGGGTGAGAACTGTACTGCAGTGCGTATGGAGGACCAGGGCCAGTGGCATGATGTAGACTGTAATAAGATGAACCCATTCGTCTGCTACCAGAGTGAGTGTCATATGACTTTTTTTTTTTTAATTGATTATACAACCCTCTATAGATCGTCCTGTTTGACCTCACACACAGTTACTTAAACATCCTGCTTTCCTTCCATCTCCAGATAAACTGGTGTTGGTGAATCTGACTCTGACCTGGAAAGACGCTCTGAGATACTGCAGGGAGCACCATGTGGATCTGGTCTCAGTTGACTCTGAGAAGGTCCAGTCCTGGGTGATGGACTTAGCTCAGAAAGCCTCCACTGATCACGTTTGGCTGGGGCTACGTCACACCTGCACTCTCAACTTCTGGTTCTGGGTCAGTGGAGAGTCCATCTGCTACCAGAACTGGGCTCCAGGGCACGGGACTGGGGTAGAAGACTGTGGATCTGGAGAGAGATCTGGAGCGGTAGAGTTGAGTGGAGGACAGCAGTGGGTCAGTCTGCCACAGAACCAGCAGCTCAACTTCATCTGCTCCAACTACTGAGGTCAGTTACACTTTGTTTGTCACTGGAATATTGAAGTGGACATTGTAACACTCACTGGTTCTTTCTCTTCTCAAAGATGAAGACTGAAGCCAGGTGTGTTCCCTTTCTGAGACACAGAAGATCCTCAGTGGGAAGAGCCTTACGTTCAGTGATGTTTATGATTTCTTGCATTATTACTGGGTTTAATGGGTGGTGAGTAAATATATACATTTTGATAACAAAGTTGGATGTTCAGTGCGTAGATGAATGGTTTTCTTCCTGAAATATATGTGGTCCTCAGTCATGAAACAAACAGAATGAGTTTGTTGAATGGACACATTGTTCAAGACCATGGTCTTCAAATGTCAGTTTTAAACATTGTTTCAAGTTTGATCTATTTTTAGTCCTTTTTTTATTTTGTGTGTTTGATTTGTTGTGTATCGCTGTGTCATTATCATCATTACTCTCATCATTACACCAGTTTTGTCACTAATTTAAAAATTAAATCAATAAAACTGCTTTATAAAATCCTATGAAGTTTTGATTGTAAATCTTGTGCTCTAATAAAACAAATGCACAAATCCTCTCTGTACTGGGGGTGCACGATATGGACAAAAATGTGATGTTCGATAATGTTCTTGGACATCCCGGTATCGATGTGAAACTCGAGGAATTAAGATTAAAATAAAGAGTGTGTGTGACTCTGAACAGCAGTACATTCATAACCTGAAAATAAGCAGTTTTTACTGTGTAATGAAATCAGAATAATTATATTTATTTTGCAGGTTTCTTCAACAAGAGATATCTCCTTAAATTAGATAAGGAGTATATAAACTGTGATAGTGCATGCAGTTTGTGCAATGCAAGGCTGTATTCCCTGAACCACCACAAATAACAGTTCAAATAAATAAATATGAAAGTGAATAATAGATATAGAAATTCACGCTATGACTGACCGATCACATCGCCTTCCTTCACCCCCACCTTTAGAAACCACCGCCTTAAATTAAGGTAAAGTTTGTTGTGTTCCCTGTGACGGTACCTACAAGGTCTGAGCATGGCCACCTTGTTTAACACCAACGTATTCTCAGACCCTGTGTCTCCTTTTTTGGTACAATATTTTCCTCACTTTAAGGGTTCACAATTGGAACTTAAATGATGGAAACAAAAGCCTGAAGGTGAACGAATGCCTTGGACCAAATGTCTCAATCAGTTTAAGCCTCGAATGATCATCCTACTATTTGTAGAATATTCACACATCTACATCCCGCAGAACAATTCAGAATGTGCACAAAATTAAAAAAAAATCCCTCCTGAGACTATGTTGGTTTCTACACTTCAAATCCACACTTTAGTTTAGGGCATGGTGGTCTCAGCCTCATGTGCAGCTGCTTTAGAGCATCCCATTCTACCAGTCAGTGCTTGGCTATGGAGTTATTACAACCGTTGTCTACAATGTGTGCAGCTTAAAGACACTCACTACAAACACTGTCCTTACATTTGGACGTTGTGGACATTTGGACATGTATTTAGTTCTACTGGACATAAGGCGGTCACTGCTGGGTTGGTGAATATTAGACTGAGGTGAGCAAACCCTCTCAGAGCAGAGCAGCTGCTGATAACATCACTGTCTAATTTTCATAAACTCTTTCCTTGTTCATACCCTTCCTTTCAGAAATGTCCAGAAACTCATGCTGACGTAGTGTGTTTACACCTGTCTGACGCCTGTAAACTGTGAATGCAAATCACCGGCACACATCCTGAACCCACATGACCCTGGTGTTTCCACGTCCTAAAGCCTGTGTTTACATTCTGGACGTCAGTGTGACCTAATGATTTCAGTGTCTGATATTTATTTCTATTAAATATAATCTACAGGACTGTTTTTATAATATTCTTAACACATAGGAGTCTCTGTAAAACCACACGTGTAAAAATATATGATAATACCATGATGAAACAAATAAAATTACAAATGAAACCAGAAGCACCAGTTGTTACCTTAGTGATATCATGAGCTGAACATCCAGGTACAATGTAAAGCACTGCTGTGCAGAGCCGGTGATTTAAAGCTGGTGAGGGACAGACAGGTGGTCGACTGCATCGAAGACTGCAGGGTGGTCTATGAGAATCAGGACTGATGACATTTTGGTTGGTCTTGCACCTTCTGGAAGTGCAGTGAGAACATGATCTGTAGAGTGTGCCAAAGGAGTCGAATTCTTCATCTCATGTGAGTTGTAGTTCAAAGAAATAATTCATAAAATAGAAAATAATTCATTTGAAAAACATGGTTTATGTGAAACCACTGACACCTCACTACAACAGTCTCAGGGCCCTAAAGGGTTAATATCAAAAACAAGAGGTCGTTGTTGACTGGACGTGTGCTGCACCTGAGTTTTATGCAAAACATGTTTTGGTGAAGCAGACGTCCATCAGTCTGGTGTCGGAGGTAAAGAGGAGGGGCTTGGAGAGAGAGAGAGAGAGAGAGAGAGAGCGATAGAGAGAGAGAGAGAGAGAGAGAGAGAGAGAGACAGAGACAGAGAGAGAGAGAGAGAGAGAGAGAGAGATAGTATCACTGTCTGATTTTAATAAACTCATTCACCTTCGTTCATGTTCCTATTACGTCATCATCAACATTAAAATGTATTCTTCAGTTAAGAATTGATCATTCAACCTTAAAACATTTGCTGTCCAGTTTCTTGTTGAGTACTTACTCCTTGTGGTTGAATGCTACCAAATGCTCACAGAAATACACTGGTCCTGGGCTCTAAATGTCAAATAAAAGTGTCTCTTGTCTCCATGTGATGAGGGGATTTTATGTAAAGTATGTGTAGGTGAAACAGATGATTCACTCAGACCTATAGGTGAGGTACAGAGGAGGAGTTAGAGAGGTCAGAGATAAGAGAGAGAGGATAGAGAGAGATACAGAGTCACAGGGAGAAGAGAAGACGACAGAAGTGGACGCCAAGAGGAGAACAGAACCAACACCGAGGTAGGATTCATGTTTCATTAACATTAACTCAGAGCTAAAGAAGCTGCTCCAGTCTTCTGCTGGGGTTAGTTTTCATAGTGGACACTGGATAAAGAGAAAGTTCTACATAGTGACCCAGTTACTGTGAGGTACACACTCCAAAAGAACTGGAGAATTACTATCTGGAACATCATTGAACTACACACAGGTTCTAGATAATAGCTGAGTAATTGTTTTTTTTTTTTTCAAATAATCCATAATTCTTTTGGATATTAGACATTTTCTTGTGTAAATTACCAAGAACAAAATATATGTAAACTACACTTAGCAACGTTACTAAATTACACTGCGATCCCAGACTGGTTCTAGAATTTTTCTGAACATTTTAAGGTATAAAACAGAGAAAGATGAAGTTCATTTATTCATTCATTATCTGTAACCGCTTATCCAATTGAGGGTCGTGGGGGTCCAGAGCCTACCTGGAATCATTGGGCGCAAGGCTGGAATACACCCTGGAGGGGGCGCCAGTCCTTCACAGGGCAACACAGACACACACACATTCACGGACACTTTTGAGTCACCAATCCACCTACCAACGTGTGTTTTTGGACTGTGGGAGGAAACCAGAGCACCCGGAGGAAACCCACGCAGACACCACACCAACTCCTCACAGACAGTCACCCGGAGCGAGAATCAAACCCACAACCTCCAGGTCCCTGTGTGACTGCGACACTACCTGCTGCGCCACCGGGCCTCCCAGAAAGATGTAGTATTGTGTAAAAGATCCCTCAAGTCCAGAATTCTAAAACTGTGAATACACTGTGATTTTACACTGGTTCTAGATACTACCTGAATAGTTACATATTTTCAAATATTCCATAATTATTTTGGATATTGGACATTTTCTAGTGTGAATTATGATTAAAATTAAAATGTATGAAAATTACATTAAGCAACGTTACTAAATTACACTGGGATCCCAAAGTGGTTCTAGAATTTTCCTGAACATTTTAAGGTATAAAACAGAGAAAGATGAAGTATTGTGTAAAAGATCCCTCAAGTCTAGAATTCTAAAAAACCCAGGTGTTTGGATTTATTACCAGAGTTAGAGTCTAGAGATAAACTCTGTGAAAACACAGGTAATGAAGTTACAGGGGTGTTTTACACACTCTTCACAATATACACAGGTTCACACTCATTTACAACACTCTCATTGGTCAGTCACCAACATTTCTAAAAATGTTTAATACAGCCGGTGTCTACCTTTATCTGATATTTGGTCCACGTTGTACATCCAAATAAAACTAACCCTAAAACTATTTCTGCTTTCAATATTTTATCATTGTCTTCTTCCACAAACAAGTGAAATAAACATTCGGAAAACATTCAAATTAAAGTTATTTATGTCCGTCTCAACTTTTAACACCAAACATATTGTTACTGATTCATCAACTTACTTCTGTGCTGTTTGATTCAGTTCATTTGTTCTAATATTTTCTACTGCTTCATATATCCTCATATAGCATTTTTAAAGAGGTTTCTTCCTCTATATTTCATTTCATCTTATACTGTCACTATCCAAAAACAATCAAATACATGAAAAAAACATTGATCTCCAAAAAAGTGATAGATTTGTTTCTCAGTAATTGTTGAGCATTTCTATTGGTTCATTCATCAAGAGTTCTTGAAATCCTTAATTATTTTTTCTCCTCTAGACAGTGACAATATCCATTAATTTATTTCCATGTAAACCTTGCTGTTTGTCAGGATGCTGTTGTAAATAAGAACAAGGGTAAAAATATAAATAAATAAATAAATAAGTAAAAATAAAATTGACCAGGGGAAACATTCTAGATTTTAATATAATCTCTACAGTCAGAGAACATACTATTGGTAAACTTTCATATTTTATTGCTGATGTTCACAAATATGTAAAGTAAAATTCTTCTGAATTTTCTTTTAGAAATGGACCTGAGGAGCATTTTAATCTTCTTCCTTTTCTCAGGTCAGAGGTCGTTTTTGTTTGTGTGTGTGATTTTTATGTATATTTTTAAATTATTTCTAAAGAATTAGTAGATAGTTGTGGCACAGTGGTGCAGCAGGTTGTGTCTCTGTCACAGCTCCAGGGTCCTGGAGGTTGTGAGTTTGAGTCCTGCTCAGGGTGATTATCTGTGACGAGTGTGGTGTGTTCTACCTGTGTCTGCGTGGGTTTCCTCCAGGTGACTGTCTGTGAGGAGTGTGGTGTGTTCTACCTGTGTCTGCGTGGGTTTCCTCCAGGTGACTGTCTGTGAGGAGTGTGGTGTGTTCTCCCTGTGTCTGCGTGGGTTTCCTCCGGGTGACTGTCTGTGAGGAGTGCGGTGTGTTCTCCCTGTGTCTGCGTGGGTTTCCTCCGGGTGACTGTCTGTGAGGAGTGTGGTGTGTTCTCCCTGTGTCTGCGTGGGTTTCCTCCGGGTGACTGTCTGTGACGAGTGTGGTGTGTTCTCCCTGTGTCTGCGTGGGTTTCCTCCGGGTGACTGTCTGTGAGGAGTGCGGTGTGTTCTCTCTGTGTCTGCGTGGGTTTCCTCCAGGTGACTGTTTGTGAGGAGTGTGGTGTGTTCTCCCTGTGTCTGCGTGGGCTTCCTCTGGGTGACTGTCTGTGAGGAGTGTGGTGTGTTCTCCCTGTGTCTGCGTGGGTTTCCTCCGGGTGACTGTCTGTGAGGAGTGTGGTGTGTTCTCTCTGTGTCTGCGTGGGCTTCCTCCAGGTGACTGTCTGTGAGGAGTGTGGTGTGTTCTCCCTGTGTCTGCGTGGGTTTCTTCCGGGTGACTGTCTGTGAGGAGTGTGGTATGTTCTCTCTGTGTCTGCGTGGGTTTCCTCCGGGTGACTGTTAGGAGTGTGGTGTGTTCTCCCTGTGTCTGCGTGGGTTTCCTCCGGGTGACTGTTAGGAGTGTGGTGTGTTCTCCCTGTGTCTGCGTGGGTTTCCTCCGGGTGACTGTCTGTGAGGATTGTGGTGTGTTCTCCGTGTCTGCGTGGGTTTCCTCCGGGTACTCCGGTTACCTCCCATGCTCCAAAAACACACGTTGGTAGGTGGATTGCCAACTGAAGTGTCCATAGGTGTGAATGTGTGTTGCCCTGTGAAGGATTGGTGCCTTCCCGCCTTCCAGGGTGTATTCCTGCCTTACACCCAATAATTCCTGGTAGGGTCCGTACCCACCGTGACCCTGATCTGGATAAGGGTTACTGACAATGAATAAATTATGCATTAATTTATTATTATGACCTACACACAATAGTCATAATAATTTCTACATAAAGTCAACTTCAGGCGTTGTTGTTTAAGACATTAGCAGATGTAGCAGTGATCACTAGCTAAATGGTATTGCTGCTTTGGGATATATTTATAAATTACTGCTTGGACCCCAGATATTGCTACTAGTGGATATACAGTTACAGTACATGTATTCGCTATACATTTGCATGTTTCTGGCCAAGTATCTGGACAAAATCTAGTAAAAAAATGTCAGGTAACAACACTGATGGCATTTGTCCAGTACTTCTGTTGTTTTAGAGAGTATTGAATAAACCAGTGGTGATTGTTTGTTTAAACACTGTGTGGAAATCAAATCAAATCAAAATGTATTTATATACTGCGATTTACAGTTGAGGATGTCACAAAGCAGCTTTTCAGAATTTGTAAAACACTTAAGTGTGTTAATTTCCACTAAACTAGACTTTTCCTGGTTTTCTTTACAGCTGTGTGTGGAGTGTCTGTATACTCTCCTTATCGGTATGTTCTAGTGAATGAGAGTAAAACCTGGACTGAAGCTCAGAGCTACTGCAGAGAGACCCACGCTGATCTGGCCACCATCAACAACA
Organism: Hoplias malabaricus; assembly: GCF_029633855.1. Lineage (NCBI taxonomy): Eukaryota > Metazoa > Chordata > Actinopteri > Characiformes > Erythrinidae > Hoplias > Hoplias malabaricus. The sequence goes on from NC_089801.1 coordinate 83,620,871, forward strand.
TGGAGGAGATGAAAAACCTGAACATAACTCGCAAAGATAAAACTACCAGCTCAGTGTGGATCGGTCTAAACAGAGGGAACACTGGGAGATGGCTGTGGTCTCTGGCTGATGGAGGTCTCTACAGTGAGGGAGATGAGTATAGGAACTGGAGAAGTGGTGAACCAAACAACGATAAAGGGAGAGAGTTCTGTGTTGGAATGTATCAATCAAATGGAACCTGGTTTGATATCAGCTGTGAGACATCGTACACTTTTGTGTGTTATAACGGTAAGTACTTCCAGATACTGGTTCATATAAATTATTATGACATGTAATGGGGAAAAAAAAAAAAAAAAACTATAGACAACTTAATATTACTTTGTACAATATTTTAACATTAGTGATTCTATCAGTGTCATTGGTGTGTGTTGCATACAGAGACCGTAATGAATGTTTATAAAATTTCTGTTTCAGAAAATAAGACAAACTTTAATAGATACATATTCATTCAAGATAAAAAGTACTGGCCTGATGCTCAGAGCTACTGCAGAGAACATTATACAGATCTGGTCAGTGTGAGGAACCAGACGGAGAACCAGGTGATCTGGAATTTGTCTAAAAATTCTAATGAGTTTTTCTGGATCGGTCTGTTCAATGACTCCTGGCAGTGGTCAGATCAGAGTACCTCCTCATTCAGATACTGGAGGTCTGGACCAGATAATTATGGTAATAATGGACAGCAGCAGTGTGCCGTAGTGACTGAGGACGGTCAGTGGACTAATCTGACCTGTGACAACAAGCTCCCTTCCGTCTGCCGAGAGAGTGAGTCATGATTCACTGATTCAATATTCATGAGTTTATATATACATATATATGTATTTAACATTTTAAACATTTAACATTTTAAAATATTACTCTGAACTGCACTGTGTTTCTCACTGACCTCTGTCCTGTTGTCTCCAGAAATACTGGTGTTGGTGAATCTGACTCTGACCTGGAAAGACGCTCTGAGATACTGCAGGGAGAACTATGTGGATCTGGTCTCAGTTCACTCTGAGGAGGTCCAGTCTTGGGTGACAGAGTTGACTCAGAAAGCCTCCACTGATCACGTTTGGCTGGGGCTACGTCACACCTGCACCCTCAACTTCTGGTTCTGGGTCAGTGGAGAGTCCATCTGCTACCAGAACTGGGCTCCAGGGAACGGGACCGGGGGAGAAGACTGTGGTTCTGGAGAGAGATCTGGAGCGGTGGGATCGAGTGGAGGACAGCAGTGGGTCAGTCTGCCACAGAACCAGCAGCTCAACTTCATCTGCTCCACCTACTGAGGTCAGTTACACTTTGTTTATCACTGGAATATTGAAGTGGACATTGTAACACTCACTGGTTCTTTCTCTTTTCAAAGATGAAGACTGAAGCCAGGTGTGTTCCCTTTCTGAGACACAGAAGATCCTCAGTGGGAAGATCCTTATGTTCAGTGATGTTTATGGTTTCTTGCATTATTACTGGGTTTATTGGGTGGTGAGTAAATATGTACATTTTGATAACAATGTTGGATGTTTAGTGCGCAGATGAATTGTTTTCTTCCTGAAATATATGTGGTCCTCAGTCATGAAACAAACAGAATGAGTTTGTTGAATGGACACATTGTTCAAGACCATGGTCTTCAAATGTCAGTTTTAAACATTGTTTCAAGTTTGATCTATTTTTAGTCCTTTTTTTATTTTGTGTGTTTGATTTGTTGTGTATCGCTGTGTCATTATCATCATTACTCTCTATACACCAGTTTTGTCACTAATTTAAAAATTAAATCAATAAAACTGCTTTATAAAATTCTATGAAGTTTTGATTGTAAATCTTGTGCTCTAATAAAACAAATGCACAAATCCTCCCTGTACTGGGGGTGCACGCTATGGACAAAAATGTGATGTGTGATAATGTTCTTGAACATCACGGTATCGATGCGAAACTCGAGGAATTAAGATTAAAATAAAGAGTGTGTGTGACTCTGAACAGCAGTACATTCATAACCTGAACATAAGCAGTTTTTACTGTGTAATGAAATCAGAATAATTATATTTATTTTGCAGGTTTCTTCAACAAGAGATATCTTCTTAAATTAGATAAGGAGTATATAAACTGTGATAGTGCATGCAGTTTGTGCAATGCAAGGCTGTATTCCCTGAACCACCACAAATAACAGTTCAAATAAATAAATAAGAAAGTGAATAATAGATATAGAAATTCACGCTATGACTGACCGATCACATCGCCTTCCTTCACCCCCACCTTTGGAAACACCCACCTTAAATTAAGGTAAAGTTTGTTGTGTTCCCTGTGACGGTACCTACAAGGACTGAGCATGGCCACCTCGTTTAAAACCAATGTATTCCCAGACCTTGTCTCCCTTTTTGGTACAATATTTCCTCACTTTAAGGGTTCTCAATTGGAACTTAAACGATGGAAACGAAAGCCTGAAGGTGAACATATGCCTTGGACCAAATGTATAAATCAGTTTAAGCCTTGAATGATCATCCTACTATTTGTAGAACATTCACACATCTACAGCCCACAGAACAATTCAGAATTTGGACATAATTTTTAGAAGTTCCTGCTGAGACTATAGGTGTTTCTACACTTCAAACCCACACTTTAGTTTTAGGCATGGTGGTCTCAGCCTCATGTGCAGCTGCTTCAGAGCATCCCATTCTACCAGTCAGTGCTTGGCTATGGAGTTATTACAACCGTTGTCTACAATGTGTGCAGCTTAAAGACGCAGACCTCACTAACTACAAACACTGTCCTTACATTTGGACGTTGTGGACATTTGGACATGTATTTAGTTCTACTGGACATAAGGTGGTCACTGCTGGGTTGGTGTTTATTAGACTGAGGTGAGCAAACCATCTCAGAGCAGAGCAGCTGCTGATAACATCACTGTCTAATTTTCATAAACTCCTTCCTTGTTCATACCCTTCCTTTCAGAAACGTCCAGAAACTCATGCTGACGTAGTGTGTTTACACCTGTCTGACGCCTGTAAACTGTGAATGCAAATCACCGGCACACATCCTGAACCCACATGACCCTGGTGTTTCCACGTCCTAAAGCCTGTGTTTACGTTCTGGACGTCAGTGTGACCTAATGATTTCAGTGTCTGATATTTATTTCTATTAAATATAATCTACAGGACTGTTTTTATAATATTCTTAACACATAGGAGTCTCTGTAAAACCACACGTGTAAAAATATATGATAATACCACGATGAAACAAATAAAATTAGAAATGAAACCAGAAGCACCAGTTGTTACCTTAGTGATATCATGAGCTGAACATCCAGGTACAATGTAAAGCACTGCTGTGCAGAGCCGGTGATTTAAAGCTGGTGAGGGACAGACAGGTGGTCGACTGCATCGAAGACTGCAGGGTGGTCTATGAGAATCAGGACTGATGACATTTTGGTTGGTCTTGCACCTTCTGGAAGTGCGGTGAGAACATGATGTGTAGAGTGTGCCAAAGGAGTCGAATTCTTCATCTCGTGTGAGTTGTAGTTCAAAGAAATAATTCATAAAATAGAAAATAATTCATTTGAAAAACATGGTTTGTGTGAAACCACTGACACCTCACTACAACAGTCTCAGGGCCCTAAAGGGTTAATATCAAAAACAAGAGGTTGTTGTTGACTGGCCGTGTGCTGCACCTGACTTTTATGCAAAACATGTTTTGGTGAAGCAGACGTCCATCAGTCTGGTGTCGGAGGTAAAGAAGAGGGGTTTGGAGAGAGAGAGAGAGCGAGAGAGCGAAAGAGAGAGAGAGAGTAAGAGAGTATAAAGAGAGATACAGAGTCACAGGGAGAAGAGAAGACGACAGAAGTGGACGCCGAGAGGAGAACAGAACCAACATCGAGGTAGGATTCATGTTTCATTAACATTAACTCAGAGCTAAAGAAGCTGCTCCAGTCTTCTGCTGGGGTTAGTTTTCATAGTGGACACTGGATAAAGAGAAAGTTCTACATAGTGACCCAGTTACTGTGAGGTACACACTCCAAAAGAACTGGAGAATCACTCTGAGGAACATCACTGAACTACACTGAGAACCTACACAGGTTCTACAAACTTCATTTTGTAAGAGAAATAAGAACACACTAGATGAATATACTTTGTAGTGTGATAAAATACACAGAGGTCTCAGACAGGTTCTAGATATTACCTGATTTGGCCACGATCAAAAAGAATGACATTTCTCATGAAGACAGAAAAGGCAGGTTCTAGATGTTGTATTTGTAAGTACAGGATGTAATTGTTAAACTACTAAGTGAATGTTTTGGAATAAGATCGGTGTATGATTATTTTAGACATTAGAAGTAATCTCCAAAGTTCTCTGTAGTTAATTAAACAATACCAAGAGATTGCTACTAAAATTCATGTGTCCTTGTTCTTTAAAAAAGATAAAACATAGACACAGCCCCAACTACATTCTCATGATTCATGGGGAAATTGATGTCAGAAAGTGTACAATGTCCTCCATCAAATATCCACAGCAGTGTTCACAGAGCACATTATCTTCTATTCAGCAGTAGAGTATAATTTAGTATTCATTCATTCATTATCTGTAACCGCTTAACCAATTCAGGGTCGCGGTGGGTCCAGAGCCTACCTGGAATCATTGGGCGCAAGGCAGGAATACACCCTGGAGGGGGCGCCAGTCCTTCACAGGGCAACACAGACACACACACATTCAGACACCTTTGAGTCGCCAATCCACCTACTAACGTGTGTTTTTGGACTGTGGGAGGAAACCGGAGGAAACCCACGCAGACACGGGGAGAACACACCAACTCCTCACAGACAGTCACCCGGAGCGGGAATCGAACCCACAACCTCCAGGGCCCTGGGTTTCTGTCATCTACTTTTTATCAGATGAGTGTGTCTTCACTTCTGTTTGTAAATTGTGTTTACTGAGAAACAATTGTCAAAAAGTTACTGTGGTGAAGCAATGCTGTGTGTATTACCAATGCAGAGGTGTCTGAGGGCTCAAAGGCCACAGTTATTTTGTTTTTCTCATATTTTACATTATTTGTTTGGTTTTTTTTGCACTTGTACTTTATGCAAAATAATTACATCTAACAAATTGCTGTAAATTTATGATGGATTTAAAACATCATCTTACCATATTTTAGAATAATTGTAAATTACTGTTAAATAATCATACTTCAAATGTAAATAAACAGCAATGTTTTCAGGCAACAACAGTAAATAACTGTAATTTACCAGAATACAGTACTTTCTGTCAAGCTCTGGAAACATGCACCATCTTTTCTTTACGAGTCCAGTCCCTATCCATCAGCATCGTACTGATGACTGTAGGCTAATGTTTCTGTTTTATGATTTCTGCTCAAAATGCACTTACTTCTTGAGTCACAAATGTGGAATTTTCCTGAACTTGGGGCGAGAAGGATGATGTGGCTCAGCTACTTATTTTCCCCACTGTTCGTGAACACCTCTAGTCTTTGTGGTTGGACGGTGTTGCACATCAGCACAGGATTCAGTCAGTGCATGGAGTGCCGAGAAGTGTTTATTGATTTAATTATCAGATCAATTAATCCTCCATTGTTCGTGTGATGACTAATTTGTGAGGAAGATATTTGGAGTACACAGTTTCAGTAAAAATTCACATGAACTTCAGGCAAGCAGGTAGGTAGCTGTTAGCATTAGGCTTTTCTCCTGATATTGATGATAATGTCCAATAATGAGTAGTCTGCATAATTAATGAGCCTTTAAGATTTCAGATGATGTTCATTAGGTTTATTTCATTAAGTTACTAAAATGAACCAAGAAGATCTGTAGCTTCAGCAATGTTACATAGCATGTTACAGATATAAGCTAGCCTATTAGCTAGACTACTAGCTTCATATATTTATATCTTAGCAGTGACATGTTATTGCTAATTGTTTTGTTTGTTTGTTTTATAGGGACATGTCATCAGTGATTGAAGATCCCAGCCCAACACTAGCTCAGATTTCTCACCGTAGTTGCATTTTTACAGTCACTTGGTTCCAGCCAGTGTTTTTGATTCTATTTTGAACCAGTGCTACACTGTTATTTAAGCTACTTAACTTAACTTATGGTCATGAGTTCAGTAAAGTCATTGATTCGACTGTAAAAATAACTGAGCGCTTTAAATAAACTACTACAAAAATCCATGTCATGTGTCCTTCTGGAATTCCACCTTTATTTAGAAGAATGTAGAAGAGTTAAAAGAGAGCCATTTTAAAATATTTACTACTAAATAACAATGATAAAAACAGTTTTTCTACTGTTATATACCCTAATTAAATATACAATAAAATAAGTCTTAAAATGTATGAAAATATATTTTACTGTAAAAGACTGGCGCCCCCTCCAGGGTGTATTCCTGCCTTGAGCCCAAAAATTACAGGTAAGCTCCAGACCCACAGTGAAACTGAGCTAGACAGTTATTACAGACAATAAATAAATTAATGAATTGTACTGTTCAAATATATGTTAAAAAAAAAAAAAAAAAAAAAAAAAAAAAAAACCAAAAAAAAAAACATGAAATACCGGCATTGCTGTTGAATGAATATTGTACTGTGGATATTATATTCTGGTTTTCATGTTTTTCTCAGCTGTCTGTGGTGTGTCGGTGCACATTCCTCATCAATATCACTTTGTGAATGAAGCTAAAAACTGGACTGAAGCTCAGAGCTACTGCAGACAGAACTACACTGATCTGGCCACCATCAACAACATGGAGGAGATGAAGAACCTGAACACGACTCTCAAAGATAAAACTACCAGCTCAGTGTGGATCGGTCTAAACAGAGGGAACACTGGGAGATGGCAGTGGTCGCTGGCTGATGGAGGTCTCTACAGTGAGGGAGTGGAGTACAGGAAGTGGAGCAGTGGAGAACCAAACAATGCTGGAGGGAGTGAGTTCTGTGTTGCGATGCAGAAATATGATGGAACCTGGCTGGATGATGGCTGTGATCATAAATACTCTTTTGTGTGTTATGATGGTAAGATCACACAGACACATAGTACTGAAAATCATATACATTTCTTATATAACTAGAGCTACTGGCCTCCTACACTGTATGGCCAAATGTATGTGGACACTTTACATCTTTTTGACCTTTTAGAAAACATCTTTCCCCAATCATGTGGTGTTACTGTCACACATCTCTGGGTTGTGGAGTTGTGTTCTTCCTGTGTATGTGTGGGTTTCCTCCCACGATTCAAAAACACACATTAGTAGGTTGATTGGCCACTAAACAGTGTTCTTAGGTGTGAGTGACCTGCTGAGTGTGTGATGCCCAGTGATGGACTAGGGCTCCATCCTGGGTGTGTCCACGCCTTGTGACCAGTAAAACTAGTATCAACAAACCTTTGACCATACTGAGTAGATGTGTGTCATTAACTGTTCTTCTGGCTGCTGAAGAAGAGAGAACTGTACTGTAACAGAGCCATTGATAAAATATCTCTTGTGTTTTCAGGAAACAAGGCACATAATCAAACATATAGGTTTATTCCTGATGTAAAGACCTGGCGTGAAGCTCAGAGCTACTGCAGAGAGAACTACACAGATCTGACTAGTGTTAGAGACCAGAGTGAGAACCAGCAGATCTGGAGTATGACAACTACAAGTAGTAGTAGTAATGTGTGGGCTGGTCTGTTCAACGACTCCTGGCAGTGGTCAGTTCAGAGTAACTCTTCATTCCGATACTGGAATTCTGGCCAGCCAGATAATCAGGATGAGAACTGTACTGCAGTGCGCATGATGGAACAAAGCTAGTGGCATGATGGAAAATGTAAAATTATGAACCCATTCGTCTGCTACCAGAGTGAGTGCCAGATTTTTTAACATTGATTATACAACCCTCTGTAGATCGTCCTGTTTGACCTCACACACAGTTACTAAAACATCCTGCTTTCCTTCCATCTCCAGATCAGCTGCTGTTGGTGGATCTGACTCTGACCTGGAAAGATGCTCTGAAATACTGCAGGGAGAACTATGTGGATCTGGTCTCAGTTTACATTGAGAAGGTCCAGTACAAGGTGACGGAGGTGGCTCAGAAAGCCTCCACTGATCACGTTTGGCTGGGGCTACGTCACACCTGCACTCTCAACTTCTGGTTCTGGGTCAGTGGAGAGTCCATCTGCTACCAGAACTGAGCTCCAGGGAACAGGACCAGGGGAGAAGACTGTGGTTCTGGAGAGAGATCTGGAGCAGTGGAATTGAGTGGAGAACAGCAGTGGGTCAGTCTGCCACAGAACCAGCAGCTCAACTTCATCTGCTCCAACTACTGAGGTCTGCACTTTGTTTGTTACTGGAATATTGCAGTTAATATAACTACATTCTCATTGTTCTCATTGTTTTCTTCTTCCTCTCAGAAATGAAGACTGAAGCCAGATGAGCGCCCTCTTCAGGACCCAGTGTCAGAAGATCCTCAGGTTCAGTGGTGTTTTATATTTTCTTGAGTTATTACTGGGCTTTATGGGTGGTGAAATAATATTTACACTTTGATTCTAAACTATTATGTTTGGTGTGTAGATCGAACCTTTCTTTTTCCTAAACTTTGTGTTCCTCAGTCAGGAAACAAGTAGAATTAATTTGTTGCGTGGACACATCTAGTTTAAAGCATGTTCTATGGGGATTTCTATATGTATTTATGTATTATACAATACAGAGTTTACACTTGATTTAGACTGTGAGTAGCTTATTTCATTGACACATGTAAAGTTAGAGTGTTATTATTATCTTTTTTTTAAAATTGAAATTAGAGAGAATATTGAACTGAATGTACCTTATATGAAAAAAAAAAAAAAAACCCTTCAAATCATTTGTTAATGATAAACAAATCTACAGTGATGATGCTGACAGGAAAACCCTTTGGAAAACATTGTATATCCAAATGTCAGATTTTGTTCACTTTGAATCAACATTTTATGCTCCTTTTGGAATTTTCCAATGTTCTAAACTTTATTCACCTTTTGCTCTGTTTACCTGTTTTGTCACAGTTTCCTCAGATATATAAGTAATAAACTTTATTAAATCATTTGGAATGTGGAATATAATTTCTTTGTTATTCCCACTTTTACAATTAATACGTGTCTGTATGAATTATTATACATTTTTTGCTCGTATTTATTCTTTCATCAAAGTATATAACAACTGACACATGCTTGGAACAACAAAGAAGAAACACACTCTAGGTTACAGGTTTAAATTCTGTATTTCAGTGTTTGTTAAATTCTATCTGTTTTCAGTATTATAGCTGATATATGTAAGAAAAGTTGGTTTAAAAATCAAAAGAAGTAAGCTCACTTAGCAAGGTGTGTGTGTTTACGATGTTACAGGTTGTTTTGGGAACACTACATATGTCTTTATATATTAATGACACACACAGACACAGCTCTAAAAAGCTCCAGCTTCATGGACTGGTTACAGGAGGATTTGAGAGTTCATTAACTTCCAGTCTCAGGAAACACATCCTACACCTGTTACTCACAGAGGAATCTTAGGATACTCTGAGTGCACAGCCATTAGTTTCACCCACAAACACAGTTGTCCTTATCATGAGATTCCTTAACATTCATCTGCATTTCATTCATTGACACATTCACCCTTCTACAGACTCCCAGAAACATGGAAAGAGATAAGAACAATGAGGAAAACCTCTTCTAACATCACTTTTTCTAAGTCTGTGTCATATTTTGAACCAAATCTTTGAAACCTGCTGTGTAGACTTGATTATATCCTTGCATCTGAGCATTAATGTGGTCAGGTTCTGGTGCTGGATGAACTCCCAACACACCTTAAATGTATAAGATAGTGCTCCAACACTCCAGGGAACACAGGTCCACTGTTCCACAGCCCAGTCATGGTTCACGGGACCATTATAACCTGCTAACTCACAGCTGACACTGAGTAAAGTGGACTGAGCATCATTTGCAGCTGAGTGTAATCCAGGATGTTGGTGTGTGGATATAATCTTTTGGATAATTTTGGAACTTTTCCATATGACCCACTTACTACAGATGATATTTTCAGATGTGAGTTTTGCCTAAGAGGCACAGGTGTTTAAAAAAAAAAAATAAATAAAAAATAAAAACTTGTAAATTATTTTTGTTTGAAGTTAACTGATGGCACAACGTTCAACAAGGTACTACACAGTTTATTTAAACTTCCACTCCAGGAATCTTTAAAGTTTGTATCTTTTTCTTCATTGAACTGATGAGAAATCAGATAAAATCAGATAAAAAGAACATTTGTCCAAAATAATCTTCAGGCTTGAATGCCATCACATCCTCACAGAAATGGACTGACTCAGGGCCCTAAAGGCTTAACGTGAAAAACAGGTTGTTGTCACTGAACATGTCTGGAAGGGATTTTATGCAAAGTGTGTTCTGGTGAAACTGATCATCAGTTGTTTCTGAGGTAAAGAGGAAGGGATGGAGAGATCAGAGATAAGAGAGAAGACAGAGGGAAAGAGAGAGAGTCACTCGGAGAAGAAAAAACATGGTATGTGTGTAACATCATTATTGTTCCTGTTAGAATATATGTGTAAATGCATTACAGAGTTTTCATGGCTGAATATTTTTTTTATTAAACATTGTTCCCATTCATTCATCCACCATCTGCCTCAGGGGTCCACATTCTACCAGTCAATGCTTTTCTACAGAGATGTTACAGCTTGTGTCCAGAGTGGGTGAACACTAAAGACTCACTTCACTAACTTTAAAACTTATACTTACTTTTGGACATTGTGGACGTTTGATCATTTATTTAGTTCTACTGGACATAAGGTGGTCATTGTTGTCTTTGTGCTGGTAGATGGAGATATGCAAAGCATCTCAGAGCAGAACAGAGCATCTGCTGATAACATCAGTGACTAATTTTAATAAAAAGTTTCCTCTGTTCTCAGAGAGTCACGTTACCTGTTATTACAATAATCCAGAGTTTATCATCAATAGCTATAAAAACTGCAGTCCAGGAACGTACATTCAATAAGGTAATACATTCTGACAAAATCTCATTGAGAATTAACTCTATTTGTGGCTTAATTCCATCAAATCCTCACAGAACTGGACTGGATCAGTCTAAAGGGTTGATACTAAACACAATTGACTCTTGTCACTGAGCGTGTGATGAAAGAGATAATGCAAAGTGGCTTTCCCCAAAACAGACAATGACTCAGACTTATATGTGATGTAAAGGAGGGCGTGGAGAGATCAGAGATAAGAGAGAGAGAGGATAGAGAGAGATACAGAGTCACAGGGAGAAGAGAAGACGACAGAAGTGGACACTGAGAGGAGAACAGAACCAACACCGAGGTAGGATTCATGTTTCATTAACATTAACTCAGAGCTAAAGAAACTGCTCCAGTCTTCTGCTGGGGTTAGTTTTCATAGTGGACACTGGATAAAGAGAAAGTTCTACATGTTGCCTGATTTGGCCATGATAAAAATGAATTAGATTCCTCATGAAGACAGAAAAGGCAGGTTCTAGATGTTGTATTTGTGAGTACAGGATGTAATTTTTAAAATACTAAGTGAATGTTTTGGAATAAGATCAGTGTATGATTATTTTAGACATTAGAAGTAATCTCCAAAGTTCTATGTAGTTAATTAAACAATACCAAGAGATTGCTACTAAAATTCATGGGTCCTTGTTATTTAAAAAATAAAATAAAAACATAGACAGAGCCCCAATTACAATCTCATAATTCATGGGGAAAATTATGTCAGAAAGTGCGCAACATCCTCCATCAAATATCCACAGCAGTGTTCACAGACCACATTATATTCTATTCAGCAGTAGAGAATAATTTAGTAATGTTATATTTGAAGTAATATTTTTTTTCTCTCAGAAATGGATCTGAAGTGGGTTTCTGTCATCTACTTTTTCTCAGGTGAGTGTGTCTTCACTTCTGTTTGTAAATTGTGTTTACTGAGAACCAATTGTCAAAAAGTCACCATGTTGAAACAATCTATTATCAATGCAGTGGTGTCTGAGGGCTCAAAGGCCAAAGTTTTTTTTTCGTTTTTTTTTTTTCTCATATTTTACATTTTTTTTGTATATATAATAACTCCATATAACAAACTGCTGTAAATTTATGGTGGATTTACAACAGCATCTTACCATATTTTAGAATAATCCCCAGATCACCACCTCAACGTGGTGGCGGGTTTTGTGTGCCTGCGTGAGCCTAGGAGCTATGTTGTTGGGGGCAATAGACCCTGGTAGGGTCTCCCAAGGCAAATTGGTTCTAGGTGATGGGCCAGACATCAAGAGTGATCCATCAAGACCAAGATGAAGAGAGTAAAAACAGGGACACAGTCTCCCTTGCCCGGAGTAGAGTTACCGGGGCCTCACCCTGGAGCCAGGCCTGGGGGAGGGGCTCCTTGGCGAGTGCCTAGTGGCTGGACTTTCACTCATGGGGTCTGGCTGGGCTCAGCCCGGAGGAGCAACATGGGTCCACTCTTCCATGGGCTTACCACCTGTGTGAGAGGTAGTAATCTGGGTCTGGTGCATTATGGATCGGGTGGCAGCCAAGGTTGAAGGCCCTGGCATTCTGATCCTCGGTTACTGAAACTGGCTTTTGGAACATGGAACGTAACCTCTCTGGTGGGAAAAGAGCCTGAGCTGGTGCGCTATGTTGAGAGGTACCAGCTAGATATAGTTGGCCTCACCTCGACACACATTATGGGCTCTAGAATCAATCTCCTTGAGAGGGGCTGAATGCCCTTTCACTCTGGAGTTGGCCAGGGTGAGTGGCGTAAGGCAGGAGTGGGCTTACTCATAGTCCCCCAGCTACGTTGGGGTTTACCCCAGTGAAGGAGAGGGTTATTTCCCTGCACCTTCGGATTGGGGAAAGGACTCTGACGGTTGTTTGTGCTTATGCACCAAACAGCAGTTCAGAGTACCAGGCCTTCTTGGGGACCATAGAGAGGGTGCTGGAGAGCACTCATTCGATTCAATTTAGATGATCAACTTTATAGTTGTATCATCAGACCTGCGGCCTTATGTTCTGGACACTCAGGTGAAGAGAGCTGCTGAGCTGTCAACTGATCACCACCTGGTGGTGAGTTAGGTCAGATGGCGGGGGAGGATGCCGGACAGACCTGGCAGGCCTAAATGTGTGCTGAGGGTTTGCTGTTTGGCAGAGGAACCTGTCAGAAAGAACTTCAACTCCCACATCCGGCAGAGCTTCGACTGCATCCCAGGGGAGGCCGGTGACATTGAGTCCGAATGGGCCATGTTCCGGACCTCCATTGTTGAGACGGCTGAACAGAGCTGTGGCTGCAGGGTTGTCAGTGCCTGTCATGCCTGACTGTATATGGTGGGGGTGGGGAATTGTTGACCTCAACTGTGGACATCATTAGGCGGTGGAAGGAATATTTTGAGGATCTTCTCAATCCCACCAGCACGTCTTCCACAGAGGAAGTAAAGTTTGGGGACCCTGAGGAGGGCTCGTCTATCACTGGGGCTAAGGTGCCTGAGGTGGTAGGAAAACTCCTTGGCGGGTAGGGCCCTGGAGGTGGATGAAGTTCATCCCGGGTTCCTCAAGGTTCTGGGGCTGTACATGGTATTTAGTCGGAAAAGGGTGGAGTGCTCTCTCCAGGTTGGAAGTGAGATCCTGCCTCAAGTGGAGGAGTTTAAATACCTCGGGGTCTTGTTCACGAGTGAGGGAAAAATGGAGCGTGAGATTGACAGGCGGATAGGTGCAGCGTCAGCAGTAATGCGGGCTCTGTACCGGTCCGTTGTGGTGAAGAGAGAGCTGAGCAGAAAAGCAAAGCTCTTGATTTGCTGTTCAATCTATGTCCCAACCATCACCTATGGTCACGAGCTTTGGGTATCGACCGAAAGAATGAGATCGCGAGTACAAGCGGCTGAAATGAGTTTTCTCCGCAGGATGTCTGGACTCTCCCTTAGAGACAAGGTTAGGAGCTCGGACATCCGGGAGTTTACCTGCCGCTCCTCCATGTCGAGAGGAGCCATTTGAGGTGGTTCGGGCATCTGGGTCGAATGCCTCCTGGACGCTTTCTTGCTGAGGTGTTCTGGGCATGTCCAATGGGGAGGAGGCCCCGGGGCAGACCAAGAACCCGGTGGAGAGACTACACTGCACTGGGAACACCTTGGTATACCCCAGGAGGAGCTGGAAGAAGTGGCTGGGGAGAGGGAGGTCTGGGTTTTTTTACTCGGATTGCTTCCCCTGTGACCCAGACCCAGATAAGCGGTGGAAAATGGATGGATGGATGGATACTGTTAAATTATCATACTTCAAACATAAAACAAACAGCAATGTTTTCAGGCAACAACAGTAAATAACTGTAATTTACCAGAATACAGTACTTTCTGTCAAGCTCTGGAAACATGCACCATCTTTTCTTTTACGAGTCCAGTCCCTATCCATCAGCATCGTACTGATGACTGTAGGCTAATGTTTCTGTTTTAATGATTTCTGCTCAAAATGCACTTACTTCTTGAGTCACAAATGTGGAAATTTCCTGAACTTGGGGTGAGAAGGATGATGTGGCTCAGCTGCTTATTTTCCCCACTGTTCGTGAACACCTCTAGTCTTTGTGGTCGGACGGTGTTGCACATCAGCACAGCATTCAGTCAGTGCATGTAGCACCTAGAAGTGTTTATTGATTTAATTATCAGAAGAAAAATTAATCCTTCATTGTTCATGATACGATTCATTTGTGAGGAAGATATTTGGACTACACAGTTCCAGCAAAAATTCACATGAAATTCAGGCAAGCAGGTAGGTAGCTGTTAGCATTAGGCTTTTCTCCTGATATTGATGATAATGTCCAATAATGATTAGTCTGCATAATAAATGAGCCTTTAAGATTTCAGATGATGTTAATTAGGTTTATTTCATTAAGTTACTAAAATGAACGAAGAAGATCTGTAGCTTCAGCAATGTTACATAGCATGTTACAAATATAAGCTAGCCTATTAGATAGCCTATTAGCTCTCTCTCTCTCTCTCTCTCTCTCTCTCTCTCTCTCTCTATATATATATATATATATATATATATATATATATATATATATATATATATATATATATATATATATATATATATTTACCAGTGACATGTTATTGCTAATAGTTTTGTTTGTTTGTTTTCTAGGGACATGTTATCAGTGATTGAAGATCCCAGCCCAACACTAGCTCAGATTTATCACTGTAGTGCCATTTTTACAGTCACTAGGTTCCAGACAGTGTTTTTGATGTTATTGTAAACCAGTACTACACTGTTATTTATGCTACTTAACTAAGCCTCTTATGGTCCTGAGTTCAGTAAAGTCATCCATTCAACTGTAAAAATAATTGAGGGCTTTATATAAACTACATTAACAAAACTTCATGTCATGTGTCCTTCTGGAATTCCACCTTTATTTAGAAGAATGTTGAAGAATTAAAAGAAAACCATTTTAAAATATTTACTGCCAGGGTGTATTCCTGCCTTGCGCCCAGTGATTCCGGGTAGGCTCTGGACCCAATGCAAACCTGAACAAAATAAGTGGTTACAGATAATGAATGAATGAATGAATGAATGAATATTGTACTGTGAATGTTATATTCTGGTTTTCATGTTGTTCTCAGCTGTCTGTGGTGTGTTGCGGCATATTCCTCATCAATATCACTTTGTGAATGAGAATAAAACCTGGAATGAAGCTCAGAGCTACTGCAGACAGAACTACACTGATCTGGCGACCGTCAGCAACATGGAGGAGATGAAGAACCTGAACACGATTCTCAAAGATAAAACTACCAGCCCAGTGTGGATCGGTCTAAACAGAGAGAACACTGGGAGATGGCAGTGGTCTCTGGGTGATGGAGATATGTACAGAGTGAGAGCGCAGTACAGGAACTGGAGCAGTGGAGAACCAAACAATGCTGGAAAGAGTGAGTTCTGTGTTGCGATGCAGAAAGATGGAACCTGGGTGGATACTGACTGTAATGATAAATACTCTTTTGTGTGTTATGATGGTAAGATCACACAGACACATAGTACTGAAAATCATAGACATTTCTTATATAACTAGACCTACTGGACTCTTACACTGTATGGACAAATGTATGTGGACACTTTACATCTGTTTAAACTTTTAGAAAACATCTTTCCCCAATCATGTGGTGTTACTGTCAAACATCTCTGGGTTGTGGTGTTGTGTGTTCTTCTTGTATATGTGTGGGTTTCCTCCCATGGTTAATAAACACACATTAGTTTGATTGGCCACTAAACAGTGTTCTTAGGTGTGAGTGACCTGCTGAGTGTGTGATGCCCTGTGATGGTCTAGGGCTCCATCCTGGGTGTGTCCACGCCTTGTGACCAGTAAAACTAGTATCAACATACCTTTGACCATATTGAGTAGATGTGTATCATTAACTGTTCTTCTGGCTGCTGAAGAAGAGAGAACTGTACTGTAACAGAGCCATAGATAAAATAACTCTTGTGTTTTCAGGAAACAAGGCACATAATCAAACATATAGGTTTATTCCTGATGCAAAGACCTGGCGTGAAGCTCAGAGCTACTGCAGAGAGAACTACACAGATCTGACCAGTGTTAGAAACCATAGTGAGAACCAGCAGATCTGGAGTATAACAACTAGAAATAGTAATGTGTGGATCGGTCTGTTCTACGACTCCTGGCAGTGGTCAGATCAGAGTAACTCTTCATTCCGATACTGGAGGTCTGGCCAACCAGATACTCAGGATGAGAAATGTGCTGCAGTGTATATGAAGGACCAGGGCCAGTGGCATGATGAAAAGTGTGAAATTATGATTCCATTCGTCTGCTACCAGAGTGAGTGTCATTTCACTTTTTTTTAACATTGATTATACAACCCTCTATAGATCGTCCTATTTGACCTCACACACAGTTACTAAAACACCCTGCTTTCCTTCCTTCTCCAGATCAGCTGCTGTTGGTGAATCTGACCCGGACCTGGAAAGATGCTCTGAAATACTGCAGGAAGAACCATGTGGATCTGGTCTCAGTTCTCTCTGAGGAGGTCCAGTCCTGGGTGAAGGAGTTGGCTCAGAAAGCCTCCACTGATCATGTTTGGCTGGGGCTACGTCACACCTGCACTCTCAACTTCTGGTTCTGGGTCAGTGGAGAGTCCATCTGCTACCAGAACTGGGCTCCAGGGAACGGGACCGGGGGAGAAGACTGTAGATCTGGAGAGAGATCTGGAGCGGTGGGATCGAGTGGAGGACAGCAGTGGGTCAGTCTGCCACAGAACCAGCAGCTCAACTTCATCTGCTCCATCTACTGAGGTCAGTTACACTTTGTTTGTCACTGGAATATTGAAGTGGACATTGTAACACTCACTGGTTCTTTCTCTTCTCAAAGATGAAGACTGAAGCCAGGTGTGTTCCCTTTCTGAGACACAGAAGATCCTCAGTGGGAAGATCCTTACGTTCAGTGATGTTTATGATTTCCTGCATTATTACTGGGTTTAATGGGTGGTGAGTAAATATGTACATTTTGATAACAATGTTGGATGTTTAGTGCGCAGATGAATGGTTTTCTTCCTGAAATATATGTGGTCCTCAGTCATGAAACAAACAGAATGAGTTTGTTGAATGGACACATTGTTAAAGACCATGGTCTTCAAATTTCAGTTTTAAACATTGTTTCAGGTTTGATCTATTTTTACAGTCCTTTTTTTTGTGTGTGTGTTTGATTTGTTGTGTATCGCTGTGTCATTATCATCATTACTCTCTATACACCAGTTTTGTCACCAGTTAAAAATAAAATCAATAAAACTGCTTTATAAAATTCTATGAAGTTTTGATTGTAAATCTTGTGCTCTAATAAAACAAATGCACAAATCCTCTCTGTACTGGGGGTGCATGATATGGACAAATATATGATGTGCGATAATGTTCTTGGACATCCCGGTATCAATGT
This sequence comes from Hoplias malabaricus, assembly GCF_029633855.1. NCBI lineage: Eukaryota > Metazoa > Chordata > Actinopteri > Characiformes > Erythrinidae > Hoplias > Hoplias malabaricus. The sequence goes on from NC_089801.1 coordinate 83,638,804, forward strand.
GAAACTTGAGGAATTAAGATTAAAATAAAGAGTGTGTGTGACTCTGAACAGCAGTACATTCATAACCTGAAAATAAGCAGTTTTTACTGTGTAATGTATTCAGAATAATTATATTTATTTTGCAGGTTTCTTCAACAAGAAGTATCTCCTTAAATTAGATAAGGAGTATATAAACTGTGATAGTGCATGCAGTTTGTGCAATGCAAGGCTGTATTCCCTGAACCACCACAAATAACAGTTCAAATAAATAAATAAGAAAGTGAATAATAGATATAGAAATTCACGCTATGACTGACCGGCCTCATCGCCTTCCTGCGCCCCCACGTTTGGAAACCACCACCTTAAATTAAGGTAAAGTTTGTTGTGTTCCCTGTGATGGTACCTACAAGGACTGAGCATGGCCACCTCGTTTAATGTATTCTCAGACCCTGTGTCCCTTTTTGGTACAATATTTTCCTCACTTTAAGGGTTCACAATTGGAACTTAAATGATGGAAACAAAAGCCTGAAGGTGAATGAATGCCTTGGACCAAATATCTCAATCAGTTTAAGCCTCCAATAAACATCCTACTATTTGTAGAATATTCACACATCTACATCTACATCCCGCAGAACAATTCAGAATTTGCACAAAAGAAAAAAAGTTCCTGCTGAGACTATGGTGGTTTCTACACTTCAAATCCACACTTTAGTTTTGGGCATGGTGGTCTCGGCCTCATGTGCAGCTGCTTCAGAGCATCCCATTCTACCAGTCAATGCTTGGCTATGGAGTTATTACAACCGTTGTCTACAATGTGTGCAGCTTAAAGACGCAGACCTCACTAACTACAAACACTGTCCTTACATTTGGACGTTGTGGACATTTGGACATGTATTTAGTTCTACTGGACATAAGGTGGTCACTGCTGGGTTGGTGTTTATTAGACTGAGGTGAGCAAACCATCTCAGAGCAGAGCAGCTGCTGATAACATCACTGTCTAATTTTCATAAACTCTTTCCTTGTTCATACCCTTCCTTTCAGAAATGTCCAGAAACTCATGCTGACGTAGTGTGTTTACACCTGTCTGACGCCTGTAAACTGTGAATGCAAATCAACGGCACACATCCTGAACCCACATGACCCTGGTGTTTCCACGTCCTAAAGCCTGTGTTTACGTTCTGGACATCAGTGTGACCTAATGATTTCAGTGTCTGATATTTATTTCTATTAAATATAATCTACAGGACTGTTTTTATAATATTCTTAACACATAGGAGTCTCTGTAAAACCACACGTGTAAAAATATATGATAATACCATGATGAAACAAATAAAATTACAAATGAAACCAGAAGCACCAGTTGTTACCTTAGTGATATCATGAGCTGAACATCCAGGTACAATGTAAAGCACTGCTGTGCAGAGCCGGTGATTTAAAGCTGGTGAGGGACAGACAGGTGGTCGACTGCATCGAAGACTGCAGGGTGGTCTATGAGAATCAGGACTGATGACATTTTGGTTGGTCTTGCACCTTCTGGAAGTGCGGTGTGAACATGATCTGTAGAGTGTGCCAAAGGAGCCGAATTCTTCATCTCATGTGAGTTGTAGTTCAAAGAAATAATTCATAAAATAGAAAATAATTCATTTGAAAAACATGGTTTGTGTGAAACCACTGACACCTCACTACAACAGTCTCAGGGCCCTAAAGGGTTAATATCAAAACAAGAGGTTGTTGTTGACTGGACGTGTGCTGCACCTGACTTTTATGCAAAACATGTTTTGGTGAAGCAGATGTCCATCAGTCTGGTGTCGGAGGTAAAGAGGAGGGGTTTGGCGAGAGAGAGAGAGAGTTACAGAGTCAGAGGGAGAAGAGAAGACGACAGAAGTGGATGCCGAGAGGAGAACAGAACCAACACAGAGGTAGGATTCATGTTTCTTTAACATTAACTCAGAGCTAAAGAAGCTGCTCCAGTCTTCTGCTGGGGTTAGTTTTCATAGAGGACACTGGATAAAGAGAAAGTTCTACATAGTGACCCAGTTACTGTGAGGTACACACTCCAAAAGAACTGGAGAATTACTATCTGGAACATCATTGAACTACACACAGGTTCTAGATAATAGCTGAGTAATTTTTTTTTTTTCAAATAATCCATAATTCTTTTGGATATTAGACATTTTCTTGTGTGAATTACCAAGAACAAAATATATGGAAACTACACTTAGCAACGTTACTAAATTACACTGCGATCCCAGACTGGTTCTAGAATTTTTCTGAACATTTTAAGGTATAAAACAGAGAAAGATGAAGTTCATTCATTCATTCATTATCTGTAAGCGCTTATCCAGTTCAGGGTCGTGGGGGTCCAGAGCCTACCTGGAATCATTGGGCGCAAGGCTGGAATACACCCTGGAGGGGGCGCCAGTCCTTCACAGGGCAACACAGACACACACACATTCACAGACACTTTTGAGTCACCAATCCACCTACCAATGTGTGTTTTTGGACTGTGGGAGGAAACCAGAACACCCGGAGGAAACCCACGCAGACACGGGGAGAACACACCAACTCCTCACAGACAGTCACCCGGAGTGAGAATCGAACCCACAACCTCCAGGTCCCTGTGTGACTGCAACACTACCTGCTGCGCCACCGGGCCTCCCAGAAAGATGAAGTATTGTGTAAAAAATCCCTCAAATCTAGATGGATTTATTACCAGAGTTAGAGTCTAGAGATAAAATCTGTGAAAACACAGGTAATGAAGTTGCAGGGGTGTTTTACACACTCTTCACAATATACACAGGTTCACACTCATTTACAACACTTTCATTGGTCAGTCACCAACATTTGTAATTTGATGAATCAGTAACGATATGTTTGGTGTTAAAAGTTGAGACGGACATAAATATCTTTAATTTGAATGTTTCCTGAAGTGTATTTCACTTGTTTGTGGAAGAAGACAATGATAAAGTATCGAAAGCAGAAATAGTTTTAGGGTTTGTTTTAGTTGGATGTACACCGTGGACCAAATATCAGATATAGGTAGATACCGGCTGTATTAAACATTTTTATAACTCTAACTCTTCTTCCACAAACAAGTGAAATACACTTCAGGAAACATTCAAATTAAAGGTATTTATGTCCGTCTCAACTTTTAACACCAAACATATCGTTACTGATTCATCAAATTACTTCTGTGCTGTTTGATTCAGTTCATTTGATCTAATATTTTCTACTGCTTCATATATCCTCATATAGCATTTAAAAAATATATTTTCTTCCTCTATATTTCATTTCATCTTATACGGTCACTATCAAAAAATAATCAAATAAATAAAAAAAACATTGATCTTCAAAAAAGTAATATAAAAGAGTGATAGATTTGTTTCTCAGTAATTTTTGAACATTTCTATTGGTTCATTCATCAAGAGTTCTTGAAATCATTAATCCTTTTTTCTCCTCTAGACAGTGACAATATCCATTAATTTATTTCCATGTAAACCTTTGCTGTTTGCCAGGATGCTGTTGTAAAAAAGAACAAGGGTAAAAAATATATATATATATATAAATAAATAAATAAATAAATAAATAAATAAATAAAAAGTAAAAATTAAATTGACCAGGGGGAACATTCTAGATTTTAATATAATCTCTACAGTCAGAGAAAATACTATTGGTAAACTTTCATATTTTATTGCTGATGTTCAAAGATATGTAAAGTATAATTCTTCTGAATTTTCTTTTAGAAATGGACCTGAGGAGTATTTTCATCTTTTTCCTTTTCTCAGGTCAGAGATTGTTTCTGTTTGTGTTTGTGATTTTTATGTATATTTTTTAATTATTTCTAAAGAATTAGTAGATAGTTGTGGCACAGTGGTGCAGCAGGTTGTGTCTCAGTCACAGCTCCAGGGACCTGGAGGTTTGGAGTTCGAGTCCTGCTCAGGGTGATTATCTGTGATGAGTGTGGTGTGTTCTCCCTGTGTCTGCGTGGGTTTCCCCCGGGTGACTGTCTGTGAGGAGTGTGGTGTGTTCTCCCTGTGTCTGCGTGGGTTTCCCCCGGGTGACTGTCTGTGAGGAGTGTGGTGTGTTCGCCCTGTGTCTGCGTGGATGTCCTCCGGGTGACTGTCTGTGAGGTGTGTGGTGTGTTCTCCCTGTGTCTGCGTGGGTTTCCCCCGGGTGACTGTCTGTGAGGAGTGTGGTGTGTTCGCCCTGTGTCTGCGTGGATGTCCTCCGGGTGACTGTCTGTGAGGTGTGTGGTGTGTTCTCCCTGTGTCTGCGTGGGTTTCCTCCGGGTGACTGTCTGTGAGGAGTGTGGTGTGTTCTCCCTGTGTCTGCATGGGTTTCCCCCGGGTGACTGTCTGTGAGGAGTGTGGTGTGTTCGCCCTGTGTCTGCGTGGATGTCCTCCGGGTAACTGTCTGTGAGGTGTGTGGTGTGTTCTCCCTGTGTCTGCGTGGGTTTCCCCCGGGTGACTGTCTGTGAGGAGTGTTGTGTGTTGGCCCTGTGTCTGCGTGGATGTCCTCCGGGTGACTGTCTGTGAGGTGTGTGGTGTGTTCTCCCTGTGTCTGCGTGGGTTTCCTCCGGGTGACTGTCTGTGAGGAGTGTGGTGTGTTCTCTCTGTGTCTGTGTGGGTTTCCTCCGGGTGACTGTCTGTGAGGTGTGTGGTGTGTTCTCCCTGTGTCTGCGTGGGTTTCCTCCTGGTGACTGTTTGTGAGGAGTGTGGTGTGTTCTCCCTGTGTCTGCGTGGGTTTCCTCCGAGTGACTGTCTGAGGAGTGTGGTTTGTTCTCCCCGTGTCTGTGTGGGGGTGTGTTCTCCCTGTGTCTGTGTGGGTTTCCTCCTGGTGACTGTTTGTGAGGAGTGTGGTGTGTTCTCCCTGTGTCTGCGTGGGTTGCCTCCGGGTGCTCCGGTTTCCTCCCACGCTCCAAAAACACACATTGGTAGATAGATTATCAACTGACGTGTCCATAGGTGTAAATGTGTGAGTGTGTGTTGCCGTATGAAGGATTGGTGCCTTCCCACATTCCAGGCTGTATTCCCACCTTACAATCAATAATTCCTGGTAGGGTCCTTACCCACCTTGACCCTGATCTGGATAAGGGTTACCGAAAATTAATGAATTATGCATTAATTCCTTTTTATGACCTACACACAGGTCATTATCATTTCTACATGAAGTCAACTTCAGGCATTGTTGTTTAAGACATTAGCAGATGTAGCAGTGATCACTAGCTAAATGGTATTGCTGCTTTGGGATATATTTGTAATTTAGTGCTTTGACCCCAGATATTGCCACTAGTGGATATACAGTTACAGTACATGTATTCACAATACATTTGCATGTTTCTGGCCAAGTATCTGGATAAAATCTAGTAAAAAATATCAAGTAACAACACTGATGGTATTTGTCCAGTATTTCTGTTGTTTTAGAGAGTATTGAATAAACCAGTGGTGATTGTTTGTTTAAACACTGTGTGGAAATCAAATCAAATTAAATCAAAATATACTTATATAATACCTTTTACAACTGATGATGTCACAAAGCAGCTTTAAAGAATTTGTAAAACACTTTTAAGTGTGTTCATTTCCAATAAACTACACTTTTCCTGGTTCTCTTTACAGCTGCGTGTGGGATATCTGCAGATGTTCCTTATCAGTATGTTCTTGTGAATGAGAATAAAACCTGGACTGAAGCTCAGAGCTACTGCAGACAGAACTACACTGATCTGGCCACCGTCAACAACATGGAGGAGATGAAGAACCTGAACACGACTCTCAAAAATAAAACTACCAGCTCAGTGTGGATCGGTCTAAACAGAGGGAACACTGGGAGATGGCACTGGTCTCTGGGTGATGGAGGTCTCTACAGTGAGGGAGCAGAGTATTGGAACTGGAGAAGTGGGGAACCAAACAACTCTGGAGGGATAGAGTACTGTGTCGTAATTTGGAAAGATGATGGAAAATGGAATGATATTAAATGTGATAATCGTTTCAGTTTTGTGTGTTATGATGGTAAGAACTCCCAGATTCAGATTAATGTAAAGCATTATCACTTCATAAAATGCATCGGAATATTTTTAACTCTGACTGAATTTGTTTCAGAAAAGAACAGCACCCACAGATATATATTTATGAATGAAACAAAGACCTGGCCTGAAGCTCAGAGCTACTGCAGAGAACACTACACAGATCTGGTCACTGTGAGGAACCAGACGGAGAACCAGGAGATCTGGAATTTATCAAAGTTATCTCTAAACTCCAGTTATGTCTGGATCGGTCTGTTCAATGACTCTTGGCAGTGGTCAGATCAGAGTAACTCCTCATTCCGATACTGGACATCTGGACCAGATAATTATGGTGAAAATCAGAAACAGGAGTGTGCCATGGTTTCCAAGCATGGTCAGTGGACTAATCTGATCTGTGATGAGGAACTCCCCTTCATTTGCCAAGAGAGTGAGTCATGATTCACTGACAACTATTTGCCCATGTAAATAACATAGCAAATAAGGATTAACACAACACATCTTAACCTATTCACTTATATAAAACTTAACAATTTTACTTCCTCTAATGTTTTTAACAGATGACAATGATGTATCTGCATCAGGTTCTCATCAATATCACTTTGTGAATGAGAGTAAAAACTGGACTGAAGCTCAGAGCTACTGCAGACAGAACCACACTGATCTGGCCACCGTCAACAACATGGAGGAGATGAAGAACCTGAACACGACTCTCAAAGATAAAACTACCAGCTCAGTGTGGATCGGTCTAAACAGAGGGAACACTGGGAGATGGCTGTGGTCTCTGGCTGATGGAGGTCTCTACAGTGAGGGAGCGGAGTACAGGAACTGGGACAGTGGAAAACCAGACAACTATAAAGGGACAGAATACTGTGTCACAATGTGGAAAAATACTGGAAAATGGAATGATGACAGATGCGATAAACTACACCCTTTTGTGTGTTATGACGGTAAGAACTCCCAGATTCAGATTCATGTAAAGCATTATCACTTTATTAAATGGATCGGAAAATTGTAAATTCTGACTGAATCAATGTTTCAGAAAAGAACAGCACTCACAGATATATATTTATGAATGAGACAAAGACCTGGCATGAAGCTCAGAGCTACTGCAGAGAACACTACACAGATCTGGTCACTGTGAGGAACCAGACAGAGAACCAGGAGATCTGGAGTATATCAAAATCATCTCATAACAACGATAGTGTCTGGATCGGTCTGTTCAACGACTCCTGGCAGTGGTCAGATCAGAGTAACTCCTCATTCCGATACTGGAGGTCTGGACCAGATAAATATGGTAAAAATGGACAGCAGCAGTGTGCCGTAGTGACTGAGGACGGTCAGTGGACTAATCTGACCTGTGACAACAAGCTCCCCTTCGTCTGTCGAGAGAGTGAGTCATGATTCACTGATTCAACAATGAGCTGATTAATTATAATATACACTTAATTAACAATTTTAAACTCATTAAATGCTGTCTGTTGTTTCTCATTGACCTCTGTCCTGTTGTCTCCAGATAAAATAGTGTTGATGAATCTGACTCTAACCTGGAAAGAAGCTCTGAGATACTGTCGGGAGAAGCATGTGGATCTGGTCTCAATTCACTCTGTGGAGGTCCAGTCCTGGGTGATGGAGGTGGCTCAGAAAGCCTCCACTGATTACGTTTGGCTGGGGCTACGTCACACCTGCACCCTTGGCTTCTGGTTCTGGGTCAGTGGAGAGTCCATTTGCTACCAGAACTGGGCTCCAGGGAACGAGACCGGGGGAGAAGACTGTTGCTCTCTAGAGAGATCTGGAGTGGTAAATTCGAGTGGAGGACAGCAGTGGATCAGTTTGCCTGAGAACCAGCAGCTCAACTTTATCTGCTCCACCTACTGAGGTCAGTTACTCTTTGTTTGTCACTGGAATATTGAAGTGGACATTGTAACACTAAAAAAAAAAAAAAAAATCCCTGCTGAGAAAATGGGTGTTTCTACACTTCAAACCCACACTTTTGTTTAGGGCATGGTGGTCTCAGCCTCACGTGCAGCTGCTTCAGATCATCCCATTCTACCAGTCAGTGCTTGGCTATGGAGTTATTACAACCGTTGTCTACAATGTGTGCAGCTTAAAGACGCAGACCTCACTAACTACAAACACTGTCCTTACATTTGGACGTTGTGGACATTTGGACATGTATTTAGTTCTACTGGACATAAGGTGGTCACTGCTGGGTTGGTGTTTATTAGACTGAGGTGAGCAAACCATCTCAGAGCAGAGCAGCTGCTGATAACATCACTGTCTAATTTTCATAAACTCTTTCCTTGTTCATACCCTTCCTTTCAGAAATGTCCAGAAACTCATGCTGACGTAGTGTGTTTACACCTGTCTGACACCTGTAAACTGTGAATGCAAATCACCGGCACATATCCTGAACCCACATGACCCTGGTGTTTCCACGTCCTAAAGCCTGTGTTTACGTTCTGGACGTCAGTGTGACCTAATGATTTCAGTGTCTGACATTTATTTCTATTAAATATAATCTACAGGACTGTTTTTATAATATTCTTAACACATAGGAGTCTCTGTAAAACCACACGTGTAAAAATATGTGATAATACCATGATGAAACAAATAAAATTACAAATGAAACCAGAAGCACCAGTTGTTACCTTAGTGATATCATGAGCTGAACATCCAGGTACAATGTAAAGCACTGCTGTGCAGAGCCGGTGATTTAAAGCTGGTGAGGGACAGACAGGTGGTCGACTGCATCAAAGACTGCAGGGTGGTCTATGAGAATCAGGACTGATGACATTTTGGTTGGTCTTGCACCTTCTGGAAGTGCGGTGAGAACATGATCTGTAGAGTGTGCCAAAGGAGCTGAATTCTTCATCTCATGTGAGTTGTAGTTCAAAGAAATAATTCATAAAATAGAAAATAATTCATTTGAAAAACATGGTTTGTGTGAAACCACTGACACCTCACTACAACAGTCTCATGGCCCTAAAGGGTTAATATCAAAAACAAGAGGTTGTTGTTGACTGGACGTGTGCTGCACCTGACTTTTATGCAAAACATGTTTTGGTGAAGCAGACGTCCATCAGTCTGGTGTCGGAGGTAAAGAGGAGGGGTTTAGAGAGGGAGAGAGAGAGAGAGAGAGAGAGAGAGAGAGAGAGAGAGAGAGAGAGAGAGAGAGAGAGAACGAGAGAGAGAGAGGGAGAGAGAGAGAGATAGTATCACTGTCTGATTTTAATAAACCCGTTCACCTTCGTTCATGTTCCCATTATGTCATCATCAACATTAATTTTTATACTTCAATTAAGGATTGATAATTCAACCTTAAAACATTTGCTGTCCAGTTTCTTGTTGAGTACTTACACTCCTTGTGGTTGAATGCTACCAAATGCTCACAGAAATACACTGGTCCTGGGCTCTAAATGTCAAATAAAAGTGTCTCTTTTCTCTGTCCATGTGATGAGGGGATTTTATGTAAAGTATGTGTAGGTGAAACAGACGATCCACTCAGACCTATAGGTGAGGTACAGAGGAGGAGTTAGAGAGGTCAGAGATAAGAGAGAGAGGATAGAGAGAGATACAGAGTCACAGGGAGAAGAGAAGACGACAGAAGTGGACGCCGAGAGGAGAACAGAACCAACACCGAGGTAGGATTCATGTTTCATTAACATTAACTCAGAGCTAAAGAAGCTGCTCCAGTCTTCTGCTGGGGTTAGTTTTCATAGTGGACACTGGATAAAGAGAAAGTTCTACATAGTGACCCAGTTACTGTGAGGTACACACTCCAAAAGAACTGGAGAATCACTCTGAGAAACATCACTGAACTACACTGAGAACCTACACAGGTTCTACAAACTACATTTTTTAAGAGAAATAAGAACACACTAGATGAATATACTTTGTAGTGTGATAAAATACACAGAGGCCTCAGACAGGTTCTAGATATTACCTGATTTGGTCACAATCAAAAAGAATGACATTTCTCATGAAGACAGAAATAACAGGTTCTAGATGTTGTATTTGTAAGTACAGGAATGTAATTGTTAAACTACTAAGTGAATGTTTTGGAATAAGATCGGTATAGGATTATTTTTGACATTAGAAGTAATCTCCAAAGTTCTCTGTAGTTAATTAAACAATACCAAGAGATTGCTACTAAAATTCATGGGTCCTTGTTCTTTAAAAAATATAAAACATAGACACAGCCCCAACTACATTCTCATGATTCATGGGGAAAACGATGTCAGAAAATGCACAATGTCCTCCATCAAATATCCACAGCAGTGTTCACAGAGCACATTATCTTCTATTCAGCAGTAGAGTATAATTTAGTATTCATTCATTCATTCATTATCTGTAACCCTTATCCAATTCAGGGTCGCGGTGGGTCCTGAGCCTACCTGGAATCATTGGGCGCAAGGCGGGAATACACCCTGGAGGGGGCGCCAGTCCTTCACAGGGCAACACAGACACACACACATTCACACCTACAGACACTTTTGAGTCACCAATCCACCTACCAATGTGTGTTTTTGGACTGTAGGAGGAAACCGGCACACCCGGAGGAAACCCACGCAGACACGGGTAGAACACACCAACTCCTCACAGACAGTCACCCGGAGCGGGAATCAAACCCACAACCTCCAGGCCCCTGGGTTTCTGTCATCTACTTTTTCTCAGGTGAGTGTGTCTTCACTTCTGTTTGTAAATTGTGTTTACTGAGAAACAATTGTCAAAACGTCACTGTGGTGAAGCAATCTATTACCAATGCAGAGGTGTCTGAGGGCTCAAAGGCCACAGTTATTTTGTTTTTCTCATATTTTACATTTTTTTGCCCTTGTACTTTATGCAAAATAATTCCATCTAACAAATTGCTGTAAATTTATGGTGGATTTAAAACATCATCTTACCATATTTTAGAATAATTATAAATTACTGTAAAATATTCATACTTCAAATGTAAATAAACAGCAATGTTTTCAGGCAACAACAGTAAATAACTGTAATTTACCAGAATACAGTACTTTCTGTCAAGCTCTGGAAACATGCACCATCTTTTCTTTACGAGTCCAGTCCCTATCCATCAGCATCGTACTGATGACTGTAGGCTAATGTTTCTGTTTTAATGATTTCTGCTCAAAATGCACTTACTTCTTGAGTCACAAATGTGGAAATTTCCTGAGCTTGGGGCGAGAAGGATGATGTGGCTCAGCTACTTATTTTCCCCACTGTTCGTCAACATCTCTAGTCTTTGTGGTTGGACTGTGTTGCACATCAGCACAGCATTCAGTCAGTGCATGGAGCACCTAGAAGTGTTTATTGATTTAATTATCAGAAGAAAAATGAATCCTCCATTGTTCGTGAGACGACTAATTTGTGAGGAAGATATTTGGACTACACAGTTTCAGTAAAAATTCCACATGAACTTCAGGCAAGCAGGTAGGTAGCTGTTAGCATTAGGCTTTTCTCCTGATATTGATGATAATGTCCAATAATGAGTAGTCTGCATAATTAATGAGCCTTTAAGATTTCAGATGATGTTCATTAGGTTTATTTCATTAAGTTACTAAAATGAACAAAGAAGCTCTGTAGCTTCAGCAATGTTACATAGCATGTTACAAATATAAGCTAGCCTATTAGCTCTCTATATATTTATATTTTAGCAGTGACATGTTATTGCTAATTGTTTTGTTTGTTTGTTTTATAGGGACATGTCATCAGTGATTGAAGATCCCAGCCCAACACTAGCTGAGATTCCTCACCGTATTTGCATTTTTACAGTTACTAGGTTCCAGCCAGTGTTTTTGATGCTATTTTAAACCAGTGCTACACTGTAATTTATGCTACTTAACTAAGCCTCTTATGGTCATGAGTTCAGTAAAGTCATTCATTCGACTGTAAAAATAATTGAGCGCTTTAAATAAACTGCTTTAACAAAAATCCATGTCATGTGTGTCCTTCTGGAATTCCACCTTTATTTAGAAGAATGTTGAAGAATTAAAAGAGAGCCATTTTGAAATATTTACTACCAAATAACAATAATAATAATAATAATAATAATAATAATAAAACTACTGTTATATACCATAATTAATATACAATAAAATGCTGTTAAAATATATGAAAAAATATTATACTGTAAAAGACTGGCGCCCCCTCCAGGGTGTATTCCTGCCTTGAGCCCAAAAATTCCAGGTAAGCTCCAGACCCACCGTGAACCTGAACTAGATAAGTGGTTACAGACAATAAATAAATGAATGAATTGTACTGTTAAAATATATGACAAAAAAAATACGTAAAATACCAGCATTGCTGTTGCCACAGTGCTCACAGTGAGCATCACCATCTGGGTGATGGAGATATGTACAGTGAGGGAGAGGAGTACAGGAACTGGAACAGTGGAGAACCAAACAATGCTAGAGGGAGAGAGTTCTGTGTTGCGATGCAGAAATATGATGGAACCTGGCTGGATGATGGCTGTAATCATCAATACTCTTTTGTGTGTTATGATGGTAAGATCACACAGATACAGAGTACTGAAAATCATATACATTTCTTACATATATAGAGCTACTGGCCTCTTACACTCTATGGCCAAATGTATGTGGACACTTTACATCTGTTTGAACTTTTAGAAAACATCTTTCCCCAATCATGTGGTGTTACTGTCACACATCTCTGGGTTGTGGAGTTGTGTGTTCTTTCTGTGTATGCGTGGGTTTCCTCCCACGATTCAAAAACACACATTAGTAGTTTGATTGGCCACTAACAGTGTTCTTAGGTGTGAGTGACCTGCTGAGTGTGTGATGCCCTGTGATGGACTAGGGCTCCATCCTGGGTGTGTCCACGCCTTGTGACCAGTAAAACTAGTATCAACATACCTTTGACCATATTGAGTAGATGTGTATCATTAACTGTTCTTCTGGCTGCTGAAGAAGAGAGAACTGTACTGTAACAGAGCCATAGATAAAATAACTCTTGTGTTTTCAGGAAACAAGGCACATAATCAAACATATCGGTTTATTCCTGATGTGAACCTGACCTGGCGTGAAGCTCAGAGCTACTGCAGAGAGAACTACACAGATCTGACCAGTGTTAGAGACCAGAGTGAGAACCAGCAGATCTGGAGTATGACAACTACAAGTAGTAGTAGTAATGTGTGGATCGGTCTGTTCAACGACTCCTGGCAGTGGTCAGATCAGAGTAACTCTTCATTCCGATACTGGAATTCTGGCCAGCCAAATTATCAGGATAAAACAGAGAACTGTACTGCAGTGCGCATGGAGGACCAAGGCCAGTGGCATGATGAAAAATGTGAAATTATGCACCCATTCATCTGCTACCAGAGTGAGTGCTAGATCACTTTTTTTTTTTTACATTGAATATACAACCCTCTGTAGATCGTCCTGTTTGACCTCACACACAGTTACTAAAACATCCTGCTTTCCTTCTATCTCCAGATCAGCTGGTGTTGGTGAATCAGACACGCAACTGGAAAGATGCTCTGAGATACTGCAGGGAGAACTATGTGGATCTGGTCTCAGTTCACTCTGAGGAGGTCCAGTCCTGGGTGATGGAGGTGGCTCAGAAAGCCTCCACTGATCACGTTTGGCTGGGGCTACGTACCACCTGCAGACAGGGCTTCTGGTTCTGGGTCAGTGGGTTCTCCATCTGCTACCAGAACTGGGCTCCAGGGAATGGGACCAGGGGAGAAGACTGTGGTTCTGGAGAGAGATCTGGAGCGGTGGGATCGAGTGGAGGACAGCAGTGGGTCAGTCTGCCACAGAACCAGCAGCTCATCTTCATCTGCTCCAACTACTGAAGTCTGCACTTTGTTTGTAACTGGAATATTGAAGTTAATATAAATTTTCTTCTTCCTCTCAGAAATGAAGACTGAAGCCAGATGAGCGCCCTCTTCAGGACCCAGTGTCAGAAGATCCTCAGGTTCAGTGGTGTTTTATGTTTTCTTGAGTTATTACAGGGCTTTATGGGTGGTGAAGTAATATTTACACTTTGATTCTAAACTATGATGTTTGGTGTGTAGATCGAACCTTTCTTTTTCCTAAACTTTGTGTTCCTCGGTCAGGAAACAAGCAGAATTAGTTTGTTGAGTGGACACATCTAGTTTAAAGCATGTTCTATGGGGATTTCTATATGTATTTATGTATTATACAATACAGAGTTTACACTTGATTTAGACTGTGAGTAGCTTATTTCCTTGACACATGTACAGTTAGAGAGTTATTATTATCTTTTTTTATTGAAATTAGAGAGAATATTGAACTGAATGTAACTTATATATATATAAAAAAAAAAACCTTCAAATCATATGTTAATGATAAACAAATCTGATGATGCTGATAGGAAACCCCTTTGGAAAACATTTTATATTCAAATGTCAGATTTAAATATTTTGTTCACTTTTAATCAAAATTCTATGCTCCTTTTGGAATTTTCCAATGTTCTAAACTTTATTCACCCTTTGCTCTGTTTTATCACAGTTTCCTCAGATATATAAGTAATAAACTTTATTAAATCATATGGAATGTGGAGCATAATTACTTTGTTATTCCCACTTTTACAATTAATACGTGTCTGTATGAATTATTATACATTTTTTGCTCGTATTTATTCTTTCATCAAAGTATATAATAACTGACACATGCTAGGAAAAACAAAGAAAAAAACACAATCTAGGTTACAGGTTTAAATTCTGAATTTCAGTGTTTGTTAAATTCTATCTGTTTTCAGTATTATAGCTGATATATGTAAGAAAAGTTGGTTTAAAAATCAAAAGAAGTAAGCTCACTTAGCAAAGTGTGTGTGTTTACGATGTTACAGGTTGTTTTGGGAACACTACATATGTCTTTATATATTAATGTCACACACAGACACAGCTCTAAAAAGCTCCAGCTTCATGGACTGGTTACAGGAGGATTTGAGAGTTCATTAACTTCCAGTCTCAGGAAACACATCCTACACCTGTTACTCACAGAGGAATCTTAGGATACTCTGAGCGCACAGCCATCAGTTTCACCCACAAACACAGTTGTCCTTATCATGAGATTCCTTAACATTCATCTGCATTTCATTCATTGACACATTCACCCTTCTACAGACTCCCAGAAACATGGAAAGAGATAAGAACAATGAGGAAAACCTCTTCTAACATCACTTTTTCTAAGTCTGTGTCATATTTTGAAACAAATCTTTGAAATCTGCTGTGTAGACCTGATTATATCCTTGCAACTGAGCGTTAATGTGGTCAGGTTCTGGTGCTGGATGAACTCCCAACTCACCTTAAATGTATTAGATAGTGCTCCAACACTCCAGGGAACACAGGTCCACTTTTCCACAGCCCAGTCATGGTTCACGGGGGCATTTTAACCTGCTAATTGACAGCTGACATTGAGTAAAGTGGACTGAGCATCATTTGCAGCTGAGTGTAATCCAGGATGTTGGTGTGTGGATATAATGTTTCGAATAATTTTGGAATTTTTTCATATGACCCACTTACTACAGATGATATTTTCATATGCGAGTTTTGTTTAAGAGGCACAGGTGATAAAAAAAAAATAAAAATAAAAAAAATACTTTGTGAATTATTTTTGTTTGAAGTTAACTGATGGCATGACTTTCAACAAGGTACTACACAGTTTATTAAAACTTTCACCCCATGAATCTTTAAAGTTTACAATTTTCTTCATCAAAAAGATGAAAAATTCAGATTATTTACATTATTATTATTAACATTTGTCCAAAATAATCTTCAGGCTTGAATGCCATCACATCCTCACAGAAATGGACTGACTCAGGGACCTAAAAACTTAACATCAAAAACAGGCTGTTGTCACTGAACATGTCTGGAAGGGATTTTATGCAAAGTGTGTTCTGGTGAAACAGATGATCAGTTGTTTCTGAGGTAAAGAGGAAGGGATGGAGATATCAGAGATAAGAGAGAAGACAGAGGGAAAGAGAGATAGTCACTGGGAGACGAAAAACATGGTATGTGTGTAACACCATTATTGTTCCTGTTAAAATACATGTGTAAATGCATTACAGAGTTTTCATGGCTGAATATTTTTTTTTTATTAAACATTGTTCCCATTCATTCATCCACCATCTGCTTCAGAGGTCCACATTCTACCAGTCAATGCTTTTCTACAGAGATGTTACAGCTTGTGTCCAGAGTGGGTGAACACTAAAGACTCACTTCACTAACTTTAAAACTTATACTTACTTTTGGACATTGTGGACGTTTGATCATTTATTTAGTTCTAATGGACATAAGGTGGTCATTGTTGTCTTTGTGCTGGTAGATGGAGATATGCAAAGCATCTCAGAGCAGAGCAGAGTATCTGCTGATAACATCTGTGACTAATTTTAATAAAAAGTTTCCTCTGTTCTCAGAGAGTCACGTTAGCTGTTATTACAATAATCCAGACTTCATCATCAATAGCTATAAAAACTGCAGTCCAGGAACGTACATTCAATAAGGTAATAAATTCTGACAAAATCTCATTGAGAACTAACACTGTATGTGACTTAATTCCATTAAATCCTCTGGATTGCAGCTGGACTGGATCAGTCTGAAGGTTTGATTACAAACACAGTCAACTCTTGTCACTGAGCGTGTGATAAAGGAATTCATGCAAAGTGGCTTTCCCTGGAACAGACAAAGGCTCAGACCTATATGTGATGTAAATGAAGGTGTGGAGAGATCAGAGGTAAGAGAGAGAGGATAGAGAGAGATACAGAGTCACAGGGAGAAGAGAAGACGACAGAAGTGGATGCAGAGAGGAGAACAGAACCAACACCGAGGTAGGATTCATGTTTCATTAACATTAACTCAGAGCTAAAGAAGCTGCTCTAGTCTTCTGCTGGGGTTAGGCAAGGCAAGGCAAGGCAAGGCAAGTTTATTTATAGAGCACCTTTCATACAGAAGCAATTCAAAGTGCTTTACAGAAAAAGAAATTACATTAAAAGCCAGAGTAAAATCATAAATTCCAATAAGACAATTACATAAAAAGAGTAAAATGATTAAAATGATTAAAACAATTTAAAATGACAATAAATGAAAAGAAATAAAAGAAATAAAATGCCGTTACAGAAAAGTGCAGAATATTTTAAACTGAGCTGTAAGCCTGCTCAAACAAGAGAGTTTTAAGTCTTGATTTAAATGTGTCTAACGTTGGGGCACTTCTAATATTCTCAGACAGCTGGTTCCATTTAAAAGTGGCATAGTAGCTAAATGCTGCCTCTCCATGTTTAGTTTTGACCCGAGGCAGGACTAACTGACTAGTTCCTAAAGATCTGAGATCTCTGCTCGGCTCATATCTCTGTAGCAGATCTGATAAATACGCTGGTCCTACCCCATTGAGACATTTATAAACCAGTAATAACACCTTAAAGTCTATTCTATAACAGACTGGTATCCAGTGTAAGGATTTGAGGATGGGGGTGATATGATCTCTTCTTTTGCTCCGAGTGAGAACTCTGGCAGCTGCATTTTGAATCAGCTGAAGCTGTTTAATGGTCTTTTTTGGAAGTCCAGCTAAGAGACCATTACAGTAATCAATCCTGCTAGAAATAAAAGCATGGATAAGTTTCTCTAGGTCTGGTTTAGTCAGAAAATCTCTAATCTTACTGATGTTCTTAAGATGGTAAAATGCTGATCTAGTAACCGCTTTAATATGACTACTAAAACTGAGATCTGAGTCCATTGATACACCAAGGTTGCGAGCCAGTTCTTTAGATTTGAGGGCTCTCGAGTCCAGATACGTAGCCAATCTTTGTCTCTCAGTGCTATTCCCAAATAGTATAATCTCAGTTTTATCTTTATTCAGCTGCAGAAAATTGTGTCCCATCCAGTTTGTGATGTGTTCAAGGCACTTGCTTAATAAGTCAACTGGGCCAGAGTCGTTTGGGGACAGGGCCATGTAAATCTGAGTATCATCTGCATAGCTGTGATAGGACAGCCCATAGTTCTGTAGAATCTGGCCAAGAGGAAGCATATATAAATTAAATAAAAGTGGACCAAGAATAGAGCCCTGGGGGACACCACAGGTTACTGGCATGTTCTCTGAAATATTATTTTCTATTTCTACAAAGTAGTTCCTGCCTTCCAGGTAAGAAATGAACCACTTCAGGACTGTTCCTGAGAGTCCAACCCAGTTTGCGAGTCTATCTATAAGAATCTTATGGTCAATGGTATCAAAGGCAGCACTAAGGTCAAGAAGTAATAGAAGAGATACCTTTCCAGCCTCTGTATTTAAGCGGATGTCATTAATTACCTTGATTAGAGCAGTCTCAGTGCTGTGATTAGACCGGAACCCGGACTGGAATTTGTCTAGGCTACTGTTTATGGACAAGAAACCAGTGATTTGCCTGAAAACTATTTTCTCAATGATTTTGCCCATGAACGGTAGATTAGAAATTGGCCTGTAGTTACTTATCAGAGAAGATTCTAAATTTTTCTTTTTTAGAAGAGGCTTTACAACTGCAGTTTTTAGTGAGCTCGGAAAAACCCCCGACATGAGTGAGGTGTTTACAATGTGGAGTATGTCTGGTGCTATAGTGTGAAACACACTCTTTAAAAAATTGGTTGGTAGTGTGTCAAGACTGCAAGTGGATGATTTGAGATGATTAACTGTGTCAGTTAAAATATTACTATCAACAGTACTGAACTCTGACATTTTAACTAAGGAGTTTTTATGAGGTGATGGAGAGGGTACAGACTCATTGTTGGATATAGATGTACTAATCGCTTGTCTGATATTCTGGATTTTAGTGTTAAAAAAGAATGCAAACTCATTACATCTCTCAGTTGATACTAATTCAGGGGCCATTGGTGTGGGTGAGTTAGTAAGTCTGTCGACCACGGTGAAGAGGATTTTGCTGTTGTTAGTGTTATTGTTGATGATACTAGAGAAATAGGATTGTCGTGTTTTGCATATTGTCGCGTTGTATTGACGTAGCCTATCTTTGTAGATTTCTTTGTGAATATGAAGACTTGTTTTACGCCATCTGCGTTCTGCCTTGCGACACTCCCTCTTTTGGATTTGAACAACAGAAGCATTTCTCCATGGTGCTTTCTGTTTGCAAGACAAGGCCTTCATTTTAACTGGCGCAATCTCATCCATTACACTGACAATTTTTGTATTAAAACTATTCAGCAAATCATCAACAGAGTTGGATCGTTCACATGGTGTAGTGCACAATTTACTCATGAAAAGTGTAGCTGTGCAGTCCTTTATAATCCTTTTCTTGACACAAACTCTTCTATCTCTGATGACTGGTGAGGCCCACATATCAAAGAACACACAGTAGTGATCTGACAGTGCGACGTCCTTCACAGTCACTGATATGTTGAGACTCTTTGAGATAACAATATCCAGCGTGTGACCATGACAATGAGTACTCCCTGTAACATGCTGTGAAAGACCAAAAGAGTCCAATATGGCAAGTAGTTCCTTGGCAAAACAGTCCTTGGGATTGTCGATATGTATGTTAAAGTCACCAGCAATAACAAAATGGTCAAAGTCTGTAGAAATAAAGGACAGCATCTCTGTAAATTCATCAATAAAATTAGCGCTGTACTTCGGAGGCCTGTAGACAGTTACTAGTAATATCTGTGGTGTCCCTTTCAAAACTACACAGAGATTCTCAAATGTTGTGAAGTCTCCAAATGATAACTGCTTGCACTGAAAAGAACCATGGAACAAAGCAGCTAGACCTCCACCTTTTCTGCTGGCACGAGATGCATTTAAAAAATGAAAATCTGGAGGAGCCGACTCCAATAAAACAGTTGCAGCACTACATTCATTTAGCCAAGTCTCAGTTAAAAGAATAAAATCAAGCCCATGTGCTGTAATAAAATCATTAATTAAGTGTGATTTGTTTGTGAGAGATCTGATATTTAGAAGAGCTAACTTAGTAACTTGTGCACTTTGCCACAGAATCTCTGTTTCACATTTTATTTGCTGTAGATTGGCTACATTCACAGAATCTGACCTGAACTCTCTGTTCTTTCTCTCTCTGATAAGTACTGGAATGGGAGAGATTACAGGCATCAAAGGTCCAAGCTTGTTTTGAAGACATGTACTGCTGACATCATCACTGCAGCAGCCAGGACCCGCAAAACATCACTTTTCTTTGCCCTTATCAGCTGACGAAGCTGTGTGAAGCTCCTGCTGGCGATGGGGCCGTGAGCGAAGCTGCCTTTCCGGGGGTTGAGGAGCTTGTCTTTTCCGTTGAGGTGCTCTAGGTGGTGATGGAGTGTGATTATTCTTAGGGGACAGTCTGGGGGACTGCAGTGGAGAAGTGGCAGTAGATGATGGTGGAGTAGAAGCTGGGGTGGTTCTTCTTTGCACCTGAGGGCTGGCTGACAGGGAAAGTGACAGCCTTGTCCCAGCCGAAACCAGCTTCTCCATGGCTGCTGGGAGGTTCAGGTGGGGTGATGTGGGGGGGGAGATAGAGGACAAGGAGGATTCCTCTTGGGGTTTTGGTGTCTCTGGCAGCTGATAGAGTTGGTCATTGCCACTCATGTCCAGTGTCTGCTGCTCCCTCAGGTCGTCCTCAGTGGAGAGAGGATGTTCCGGCTCTGACATGGTGTCATCAGCTTGTACAGGAGAGTTCCTGGATGTTGATGCTGATGCGCCACCCCCAAGAGAAGTAGATAGATTGCACACTGAGAAAATGAGATTGTCTGTCAGAAGTTTAACACCCCTCTTGTTTGTGTGCAGTCCGTCTCTCCTAAAAAGTTCTCTCTTCCCAAAAAACAAGTTAAAATTGTCAATGAAGTTCAGTCCATTTGACCTGCAGCTGTTCTGTAGCCATGTGTTTAATCCCAGTAACCTTGAGAACATATTGGTGCCTCCTGCAGGTAGAGGTCCACTGATGAAAAATTGTATGTTGAACCTACTGAGTGTGTTAATGAGGTCATTAAAGTCTCTTTTTAAAACTTCAGACTCCTGCTTGATAGTGTCATTCTTTCCAACGTGTACAATAATCCTCTTCACATTGGTGTACTCAGCCAGTACAGCTGGAAACTTTGCAGTAAGTTCAGGCACGGTGATGTTTGGCTCGCATCTCACTATGAGTTTTGGGTTTGTTACCCCATTAACAGTGTCATCTCCAAAGATCAGGGTGTCTGCAGTAGGTTTGTTAGAGTTTTGAGACTGACTGACACTTCTGGCACTTTCTGTGCTGTGTTCACTGCGTTTGTGATTCTCACGAAGGGCATGCAGTGGTTCAAACCTGTTTTTCAGCTGCAGTGAATAAGACCGGTTTTCTGGTTTGGGTCTGTGCTGTGCTCTCTCAGCAGCAGTGTTAGGTTTAGCAGCTGAAATCCCTGGACCAGCTGTGGTACCAGGAGTAGAGGACGAGACTACAGAGCTATACAAAGCACGGCGCTTGGGTCTAGCTTCAATCTCCACCCATTGCCCGTCTCTAGTTGTACTCACAGCAGTGTTGCCATTTACTCGATCCTCTGGTCTAGATCTGTGTCCCTCCACTGTCCGCTGCTCCGTTAGGTCCTCAGCCCACTGTCTGCTGCCCGTACTCCCACTCACTGTTACTCCTCGCGCAGGTCCGACATGCCAGTCCTTAAACTCTGATAACAGGTTCCGAAAATCCCTTTCCAAAGCTGACATTCTCTGTAGAAGTCCATAGCAATTCTGACAGCACATGTGTTGAACAAAATGAAGAGGCATTTCACAAGTTTCTTCTACTGTAGCCTGATGAAATATCCTGGTTGTTGGAACAGTCCTGGTTCCTAGAGCAATCACACTACTTTAAAAAGTATCAAAAGCAGAAAATGTCCAGTTTTGGCTTCGTAGTGCTGCTGATTTGTGTATATTTAAAAGCTCAGATACTCTATCACAGGAAAAACAAGTCGGTTTTGAAAAAATAAAAGGAAAGAAATAGAAGATAGCAGAGCTAAGCAGCAAAGCGTCTGAACGGCAAGGAAGCAGGAAGCAAGAAAAAAGTTAAGTTTTCATAGTGGACACTGGATAAAGAGAAAGTTCTACATAGTGACCCAGTTACTGTGAGGTACACACTCCAAAAGAACTGGAGAATCACTCTGAGGAACATCACTGAACTACACTGAGAAAAATCTACAAAAACCCTGTTTTTCAGAAAATTAAGAACACACATTTCAATGCACTAGATACATATACTTTGTGGTGTTAGTAAATACACTGAGATCTCAGAGAGGTTCTAGATATTACCTGATTAGACCTTGATCAAAAACTAACTACATTTCTCTTGAAGACAGAAATGGCAATCAGGTTTTAGACATTGTAAGAGCTAATGATAAACTTACTAAAATTATAATTATGATCATGTTGGACATTAGACACAATCTCCAAACTTCTCTGTAGATATTCTAACAACACCATGAGAATGTTACTAAAATTCACAGCTCCTCGCTGTATTTAAAAAAGAAATGAAGCACAGGCACCGCCCGAACTATAATCTCATGACGCATGGGGAAAATGACATCAGAAAATGCACAAAACCCACCATTAAATATCCACAGCAGTGTTCACAGAGAACATTATCTTC
Organism: Hoplias malabaricus; assembly: GCF_029633855.1. NCBI lineage: Eukaryota > Metazoa > Chordata > Actinopteri > Characiformes > Erythrinidae > Hoplias > Hoplias malabaricus. The sequence continues at coordinate 83,661,365 of NC_089801.1, forward strand.
AGTTCAGCAGTAGATCATATTGTACTAATGTTATATTAATACTTTTTCTCTCAGAAATGGATCTGAAGTGGCTTTCTCTCATCTACCTTTTCTCAGGTGAGTGTTTTCACTTCTGTTTGTAAACTGGGTTTACTGAGAATTGATTTTCAAAAAGCCACTGTGGTGAAGGATTCAATTATTAATGCAGAGGTGTCTGAGGGCTTAAAGGCCAACATTTTATTTTTTCAGTTCCTGAATTTGTAGATGATATGGTGAATTGTAGAATTTGAACAATTTGAATACGTATTGTTCTTGTAATTGTCCAGTCCTCATTGTGTCATATCAGTGAGAATCTCCAATGTCTGCTGATGTGAACATACCACTATTAATAGTGTCAGGACAGCACTAATAATATTATATTCTGGTTTTCATGATTTTCTCAGCTGTCTGTCTTGTGTCAGGGCACATTCCTCATCAATATCACTTTGTGAATGAAGCTAGAACCTGGACTGAAGCTCAGAGCTACTGCAGACAGAAACACACTGATCTGGCCACCGTCAGCAACATGGAGGAGATGAAGATGCTCAGTTCCACTCTGCAAAACAAAGCCACAGATTATGTATGGATCGGTCTAAACAGAGTGAACACTGGGAGATGGCAGTGGTCTCTGGGTGATGGAGATATGTACAGAGAGGGAGCGGAGTACAGGAAGTGGAGCAGTGGAGAACCAAACAATGCTGGAGGGAGTGAGTTCTGTGTTGCGATGCAGAAATATGATGGAACCTGGGTGGATGTTATCTGTGGTCATCAATACTCTTTTTTGTGTTATGATGGTAAGATCACACACACAACACTGAAAATCATATACATTTCTTAAATAACTAGGCCTTCTGGCCTAAAATGTATGTAGACATCTATTTGAATGGTTAAAAAATATCTTTCCCAAACATGTATTGGGCACCACCACGCTGTATAGTGTAGTGTTGTTGTCACTGATTTCTGCGTCCTGGTGTGGTATGTTATGCATGTGTATGTGTGGGTGATCACGGAGATTACTGCATGTGGCAAGGTGTCTCACGTGCAACGTTTACCGCATCTGATAAAAATTAATATACAGAGTATTTTGTGTGTCGTGCGCCGACTCCGAGTTCAGTTCAGGGAACCGCTGATCAATGAAGGAGAGTGTGTCTTCACACATGAACCCTCACGCAAGGAGTAGTGACTTAGCCGAGCGGGGCCTCTGACCAATTTGGGCTGTGCCACTGTTAGTTGACATTAATTTATTGTTAAGCAATTATATACATATAGTATGGCAGACAGCATACTAAAAAACAGCAGTCAGCTAAATTAACCATTCATTCGCTGTCTGCAGCTCTTTCAGTTCCCTCCAGTTAAGGGTGGTGGTGGGTCACTGGGCACAGGGCAGGAACACACCCTGGAGGGGGCAGCAGTCCTCCACAGAGCAACACACACTCACACATCCACTCACACCTACGGACACATTTGAGTCACCAATCCACCTACCAATCCACCTCCAGGACCCTGGAGCTGTGACAAAGACACTACCTGCTGCTCCACCCTGCACCCCATAAATTAACCACATAATTCCAAACAAATTTACAGCCTTTGGGCTTAGTCCATTTAATTTAAAAAGTAAGGATGAGTTTAGAGACCTTTAGTGTTTTCATCAGGTTAGTGTAGTGTAGTAAGGTACACCACAAATACATACATATAAATTTTATAATTGTTTTATAGCCTTGACCTTATTCAAACTCCTCCAACCTCTGATATTTGACTGAGTGAAATTAATTAAGATTTATAATTGGCTTAAACAATTAAAACATTAATAATTAGTTTGAGAATGAATAATAATCATGCTAAAATGAGTCCGTCAGGATTTTCAGGAAAATAACGAACAAATTGCAAACACTGTGATTTCAAATAATGAGAGTTTTATTAATAAAGAGAAGTATTTAATTAACATAGCACAACCTTATACTCTCACGGTATCACAGCAGGGAAAACCGATTTTGACCTTAAGGTGGGTTAGGCACTACTGTCTTGTGATTAAATTGTTGCTAACTAAGGTTAATAAATGGTAAATTGTAAAGAAAAAGTTTATTTAGACATCAGCTCCTGAAAAGGTGTTAAATACGCTAGCTTACTCGTCAGCCGTTTCACCGAGCCGTCGCGTCCTGCTGTTTAATCTCTGTGTCCCGGGGTGCTCTCGTCGTTCCCACGTGGTGAGAAGCAGGCCCGCTTATGGAGGATCTCTTTCCAGTCGATTTGAAGGCTTTCGATTCCGAGCTGAGCTGCGTCGATCGAGATTTCCCTTCTGTGGACTTTCACAGGCGTGGCTGGTTTTCCACCGTAGTGGAGCGGCTTTTTCAGAGTATTAGCTAGTCTCGTTGTTCAGCTTTCCAGGATTGATGTCTTCAGGAATCAGCTTATAACGTTAATATATCTGTTATCGATTACTCAAACGGTTGATACCTTACTTTGGCCACAAATAAGTTTCACCCGCTTTGATCACTCGTGAGATCACACTTCGATAGGTAATAAACATAAACAAGATTAAAAGAAAAGAAAGATATTCAAATTACTCGACGTATTAGTAAAACTTCATACTCTTAGCTAATTTCGAGACGTCTCTCGTAAGCTTTAAATAAAGTCTCTGAGTTTTTCTTTTGTTTCGTCGTCATCGTGGAGAAGAGAGTGTTTGTTGTTCAAAGTTTCTCGTAGGCGTCCTCTCTTTTCCGCTTTCTTTCGTGGTCCGTTACTTCTGTAGAGTCCTCGCAACTCTTCAGAACTTCGAACTGACTTGCGTTAGGCTGTTCTCTGTTTTCAAGGCTGGCGCGGTCACGCCTTAACGGGAGGAGTCCTCTTTCTGATTGGACACAAATTCAGTCTCACGTGACTCTCGCTAGGGGGAGAGAGTCGAAGGGGGTTTGAATCATTGATTCACACATAAAGAATATGAATTTCTCGTATCAAAATTCTTATACCCGTTATCAACATATAACAATGAGTACATTGGACTATTAACATCAGACAGTTACATAAGGTTTCATCTTTACGTCCCATTTATGATGCTATGCTGGGAAAGAATATTAATTCGTTTAGTCCTATTCAGAGGTAGGATTTCTCTTCATGATAGGAACAGTCCATAATATACAACATTTCATTAGGAGATAGGCATTCATCTGAGGGTACAGAAAGTGACATTAATATATAGGTTTAATACACAAATAATCAGAGTTTGATTATTTTCCGCTATTGTTTTCCAGCGACTCCGAGCGAGGCGTAGTTTCGCCAGTGTCCATTTGGTGTCGCTGTTGATCCATGCTTCGGCGGGTGATTCACGGGGGTTCACTCGAGGTCACTTTTGGTTAAAACATTTGTTGGCCCTGTTTAGTGGGCTCGAGATAAGGAGCCGACATTTAGGTGCCATTGTCATAGACGGCCGTAAAAGCTCTCTTCTTTGTTTGAGGTTTCTGTCTCTTAAGAGCATTATAAAATAGGTTATCTCGACAGTTCCTGTTAGTTAAAAGAGAGATGGGGGGGTGTTGGGGCCATGTGTTGAAAGTGTCCTTCTCAAGTCCTTTGATGTTTCAGCTTATGAGTGTGCGTGTGTGTGGGGCTTTGCACCCCCGCGGGCACAAACAGTCCTGTGGAATGCTGACTTCGGGACCAGACGAAAGTCCTGGTCAGAGTGAGAAAGGTTTAATTCAAAACCTTTCATTTCATTATTCCTTCATTGTCCAGTATTCATATTTGGTCCATGCTCCACTACATTCCCCCCTTTCTTTTCAGTTTTATGGTTCGTCAGGGATCATGGAGCTGAAAAGAACTTTTGCTGTGGAGGAAGGTGAGGTCAGCAAGCATATTCAAACACATTTCCAGAGCTAATGTATTCCTATTAGTGTATGGGTGTATATGGAATGTGTATGTTTGCATGCTGAAGGGATACTAATTATTTAGGGGCAGGTCTTGTTCAAACGCAACCTCGAGAGCTGATTCTTCGACATGGCCTTCGGCTTCATATCTAAAACTTGGGGGTTCACCTCTCTGGGCTCTTTTATGTCTGACGAATTTGACCATTTTATTAGACCAAGTTTCTAACCTGCTCTGGAGGGCTTGAGTGCGTTTGAAATAGAACCAAGCTATACCAAAGGTCAGAAGATATCCTAATCCTACCAGGGTAACTAGTAAGGTGTCCGGGGTGGACCATGCATAGGTGACAGGCTGAACTGGCCATAGGGGTTGAGACGACAGTTCTCTAAGGGTGTTATCTATGGGGGTTAGGTCAATGACTTGGGTTCCCTCATATTCTAGGCGAGTTAGTGTTTTAGTATCTAGCTCGATGGTGTGTTTGGAGAAGAACTCTGAGATTTCTATGTCACTCTCATATTGGTCGGGGTTTAGGTGATACAGGGCCAGGTCTCCTACATGTAAGATTGCGTTTGCGGGGACGTCTACCCAGAAGGTTTGGCTAGGAAGGAGTACTCTTTCTGAGGTGTCATGTTGATCATAGGTTAGTAGGGCCTCTCTAAAGGGGGTGTTAACCAGCCAACGATTTCCAACAATTTCAGCTTGAGTGCTGGTTACCAAACGTCGGGGTGTGACGACTACCGGGCATTGAGTATTACTCATCATAGGCTTAAGGCCACAGATCCCATTTGCGCTGTCACGAATGAAAGGTTTGCTAGGGCACAAGTAGTGAATGTCTTTAGTGAGTGTGCACATAAGCAGATTGGGTACCAGGTATAGGTCAGGGTTATCGTCTTGGTATGCTACAAGAGATGTTGTTTTCACACGAACGTAGGCAGAATCTTGCCAGAAGCCAACGTTGACAACATCTTTCAAACGGTATATGTTTTCAGGCGCCATTATGGGAAGGTTAATAATGAATGCTAATTCTCGGTCTTGAGGATTAACATAAATTGGGATGGCGCTACCTAAGGTATAGGCTAGGTGGGCCTGGAGGTCGGTAACTACTTCTCGAGTTGCTGTGGATAAAATCTCCTGTACTAAGGATAGAGGCACCAGGTAGGGAGGAATTCTTGGCTAGGCTATCTACAGAGGAGCTGATTTCTTGTAGCATATCAGACAATAACATATTCACAAGCTGGATGTGGGCAAGGTCAAGTTGTACTACTGAAAGCATGGAGTTAACCGTCTGGAGCGTTTTGTTCAAGGCGACACTGTGAGCGTTGAGCACTACGACGGTGCCACGTAGGGTTTGCCCAATGGTTTGCAGGTGCTGCTGCTGTTTGTCTAATTGGGTTTTAATGTTCGGAATTTCCGTTTGTAATTCCCCTACTTGACGTTTAACAGTGGCTACATTGACGGCATTGACGGCGGACGTTCCGAGACTCAGTAGTGATCCCACAGTTGCAGCTGCCATTAGCAATCCGCCTATGAAGCGTTTAGGTCGTTTATTAAAACCATTTAGTTCTGATTGCGTCACGGTAAACTTTTGTAGCTGGCGGAGCATGTGAGTTACGTCTGCTTCAGCATGGCTGATAGCTTCCTCAGTCCATCTAACTCCATTCCGGCCAGTCTGCAGAGTGGTTATCGGTAGGTTTTTGCTACACGCTTCGGCGGGATTCAACCGTACAAATACTCTCTGGGTATGGAGGCGGCAATTAGTGATTAGCAGTCCCGGCTGGTCTTTCAGTATTATTCCTGAGTCAGGACCTGGTTCGATCACTTCAGGGAGCACGGCGGTTCCTAGGGAGCCGACGATCAGGAGAATGAGCAGCGGGGCCATCCTACTGGAAGAGATGCTCATGGTTAGATTTAGGGTATTTACGGCGAGTCGTTTAGACAAATTATAAAATTTTCACGATACCCCCCTTTTGATAAAATTTTCCTAGGGTAAACACTTTATAATAATTGACGATGAGGGACTAGGGTCTTGCACCCTGAGTGTCCTCAGTCTGGTTAGAAGCTCGTTGCCTGCTAAAGAGTGAGAGAAAAAGGGAAAAGGGATAGGAGAACTAAGGTGTGAGTAGAAGGTTATAGTTGTTTGTTAACTAACACCCTTCCTGCCTTTGGTTCTGTCGTTTATGATCTAACACAAGCGTTAGTATCCCCTACAAGTCCCATGGGGGTTGTGTGTGGTCGGATTTGGTTGCGGTGGACCCATTTGAATTCGGTACTGCCCCGAGCTTTGTTTATTTTGATCCTGTAAACAACGGGGGACAGTTTGTCTGTTATCTTATAGGGACCGGACCATCGGGGTAGGAATTTGCGGGCCAAATTCCCCCCTGTTTTTCGCGACCTTCCAACAGGTTGGACAAAGATGTAGTACCATACTTTGTCCCCTATTTGGAGTTCATCGTGGGATGCTTTGTGATCGTAGTACGCTTTGCGACCTTCTGCACTTCTTTCCAGTTTCTGCTGGGCAAAGGCGAAAGTAGCTTTGAGGTGTTTCTGCAGGTCCTCCATATACTGATGAGTGGTGTAGGCTACGGCTATGCTAGCTTCACCTGGCTGATATAACAGATGTAGAGGCAGAGTCATTTGTCTCCCTGTCATCAACTCAAAGGGTGAGACCCCGACCGCGTCGTGTGGGGTCGCCCGTATGGCCATCAGTACGAGGGGGAGTTTGACATCCCAGTCTCGTTGGTTTGCTGCTACGTACTTTTTCAGTATGCTAACAACAGTTCGGTTGGCTCGCTCTACCTGACCTGAGCTTTGAGGATGGTAGCTAATGTGAAGGCTGGCTTTTACTCCTAAGAGTTGCCAGAGCTGCTGCATGACCTCAGCGGTGAAATGTGTCCCTCTGTCGGAGTCGACACGGCTGGGTAGGCCAAACCGTGAGAAGACATGGTTCATCAGTAAGTATGCAGTGGTTAGCGCTGTGTCATTCGGTGCGGGGAGGCATTCTACCCATTTAGTGAATGCACACGTGACTGTGAGGAAGTACTTGTTACCTCTTACTGTTCGAGTGAGTGGTCCAACCCAGTCTATCTGGAGGTTTGACAAAGGGAAGGATAATCCCTTCTTTTGCAAGGGGGCTCTATGAAGAGGATTCGAGGGTTGAAATTGGCAACATACCAGACAGCCTTTAATGTAATCAGCCACATCTTTTACCATGTGGGGCCAATATGCCACCTGCCTGAGCGCATGGTGTGTTGCTTTGACCCCTTTGTGTCCCGCAGATGGGGAGTCATGGGCGTGCATCAGCATCACCCCCCTGTGGCACTGAGGAACCACGAACGTAGGTGAAGTGTGCGAGTCAGTGGCATGAACTAGCAAGTCTTTGACGACTTGGAGGGACGCTCTGGCGCCGTATAGGTCTTTAAGGCCTGGTATGGTGTCAAGATCTTGTGCTGCGATGGGATTAGTAGATGGGTCAGAGACATGGCTAAGCATTTTAGAAATTGATGGGTCTCGAGCTTGGAGAGCAACTAAGTCGGCGTCCGAAAAAGTAGGGTTAATAGAGACAATGGTAGTTTTGGCATTGTCAGGCGACGCCTTCGTTACAGTTCGAGACCGTGTGACAGCTAGGACTTCGATGTCGGGTGGGTTTGGAAAAAGGGAGGGATCGAATGTCCACGATGTGCCTTCGCGGGCCCCTTGTTTGGCTAAGCTGTCTGCTTGATCATTGAATTCTTTGTCATCTCCCGGGACTCGGGAGTGACCCTTCACTTTCTTCCAGTAGATCTGCAGGTCATGTGTGTCTACCAAGTGTTCGCATGCCGCGAAAAGCTCTTTGTGTTTAACTGGCTTTTTGTTTGACGTGGTGTAGTTGTTGGTTTTCCACAGTCTCAAGTGGCATGTGAAGCTTAGGCGCACGTAGTTGGAGTCTGTGCAGATCACCAACGTTTTTACGCTTTTCTGGACCGCAGACTGGATTGTGATGAGAATTCCTGCTATTTCAGCATATTGGGAGGACTGAGCACCCAATTTGAAACTTAGGGGTTCGTGAGGCCATCCGTTTATTTCGATAATCCCCACCCCTGCCATCAGGGTGTGTTCTCGGCGGAACGAACAACCATCTACATACGCAGTGACAAGGTCCTTGCATGTGTTAGGATCGAAATAGTGGTGGTTAGCCACGGTGGGTAAGAGGGTTTCTGGAGTTTGTGGTACTTGGGAAGGAATGTTTCCTTCGCATTGCCTGCAAGAAGCAAGGCCTGTGCCAAGGGGGCTCTTGTAGTTTTGCGCATAACGTACCTCTAAGTCAAAGCTTTGGAGAGCCATTAGCCATGATGCTACTCGAGCGTTAGTTACTACACCCTCTCGAATTCGTTGGCTGTTTAGGAAAGTGACTGGTTGATGATGAGTTTCAACAATCACCTTCTGACCACCTAGGTAGTTGGAGAAATGTTTGACTGCCCACACTGTTGCTAGTAGTGCTTTTTCGCAGTCACTGTATTTGTTTTCGGCAGCCAGCATAGTTTTACTAGCATAGGCTATGACACGTTTGTCTCTGTCGTGTAATTGATACAGACCGGAGCTGAGACAGTGGTCCGAGAACCCTACTTCTAGGTAGAATTCGATTCGCACAGTTTCGATTTCAGTGCCTGCATGGCGTGTTCTTGGGCTTCGCCCCAGGTGAACGGAGTGTCCTTTTTCAGGAGGTCATAAAGTGGACGAGCTAGGTCCGCGTAGTTCTCTATGAATTGTCGTGAGTAGTTGCATACTCCTAAGAAACTGCGGAGTTCCTTAAGATTGGTGGGTGCTGCGAGGTTTGTTACCCCTTGCACTCGACTCACTTGTGGTTCAACACCATCAGTGCTTACGAGCAGACTGACGTAATTCACTTTTGTTCTGCACCACTGACATTTGGAGAGTGATATTTTCGCACCTGCTGTTGTAAGCTGGTCAAGAACATGATCAATCTCGTCAATGTGTGCCTGTAGGGAGTGGTTACGCATGAGTATGTCGTCCACATATATGAGGGTGCCTCGCTCGCGGGCATCAGGGCATGCTTTGTTTAAGAAAATATTAAACTCCGCGGGTGAGTTGGCATATCCAAAAGGGCACCGAGTGAATGTGTACTGTCGGTTTGCGAAAGTGAAAGCGAGCTTGTGTTGGTCTTCTGCTTGCACCGGGATGGTCCAGAAGCCAGAGGCTACATCGATGGTGGAAAAGTATTTAGCGTTTCAGACCGAGGGAAGTTCTTGCTCCAATTGTGTCATCGGCCATCGAGACAAGGGAACCTGTTGATTTAGTTTCCGATAGTCGATGGTTAAGCGCCATTTACCATTTGGTTTTATGACGGGCCATAATGGTGCCGAGTACGTGCTGTTACAGGGTCGAATTATGCCCTTTTTCAGCAAGTCATCAATGATTTCTTGTACCGGTTCATAGGATGCCAATGGAATTTTGTATTGGCGGACAAACGTGGGTGGTGCTCCTGGACGAGTGGGAATACGTACTGAATGAATGTCAGTGAGACCACAGTCCGTTGAATCTTTGGAAAAAGATTTTTGATATTTAAGGAGCACTTCACAGAGTTTCTCACGTTCTTCTTTGCTTTGGAGGGCGTCGGCCTCCTTTAGAACTTGTTCGACTTGGATACGAAATTCGGAGTCAGATAGTTCTTTCGAAGTACGTGGATTTGAAGTGTTTTTTCCCGCTTCGGGAAGAAGAGATGGTTCCCGGGAGGATTCCGGGGATGAATCTATGGAAAGAACCGTGATCGTCATTTGATTGTCATCAGCGAGATCTATCCTGCAAATGGCGTCGTTACTCATGTCCAGAGCTGAGAAGAGAGCAACAGCTCGCGTCGGATGAGTGTAGAACACCTTTGATTCTGCCTGGTCAAGAAGCAGGGATTCAGGCATTGGCCCTATGATCGGAATTCGCAACTCGAAGTCATGGAATTTCGTACTGACTAACCAACCCAGAGGGGATGAGTGAGGGATCGTCAAGGGTTGAGTGGTTTCGTTCCGTACGAATAGATAGGTGGATCTTGCTCGCGTCTCCACCAAAGGTGTGGCTTCGAGGGTGAGGCCTAGTTCGAAGAACTGAGGTGACGGTTGGAAAAGTGCATGCGCGTGGCTTAAGTGTTGGCCAGGTCGCATGACTAAGCGGATGGGTACATTTGCTGCGTTCGCAGGTACCACAAGTGAACCTTGGTTAGTGACCTGACATACCTCGGGAATAGTTTGTCCTGAGCCTAGGTTGCTGAGATCAGAGGACCAGGTTTCCGTTGAAACATCAGTCAACGACCACAGCACGCCATTGAGGGTGTCTACGTGGTCGTCGAGGCGCACCAAGAAGTCACTTCCAATGTAAACGTCGTGCGGCAAGTTAGGGACGACTAAGAAATAATGGGTGATTACCCTTTTGTTCCACTGGACGGTTAAAGCGCAAATTCCATCAGTGGGTGACATTGCTTTTGATGTCAGGTTAAAAGGAAAACGACAAGGACTGCTCACCAAAGGAATATTTGGTTGAGTGAGGCGCAGAGTGTTAAAGAGGGTTTGGCTTATGGCGGACTGGTCGGTCCATAGAGCCAGAACTGCATTGTCTACATGATAGTCCTGCATTGTGAGACCATTCACGATGGGAAGGCCGGGAGCGTCTGTTGTGGACGGCTGTGTGAAAGTGCACAGGAATGTGTTCCGTTGTTCTAACATGGCACTAGGGGGCCAGGGAGAGACTGCTGCCTCTGGCGTGGCTGCCATGGGCTCAGTTTCCTCTTCCTCGAAGTGAGGGATCTGACTTGGTGGACCTCCTATTGATTCAGGCCGGATTTCGAGACGGCAACACTGAGCTTCCCGGTGGTGCGGGGTGCAGATGGGTAAAGGCTCACGCACTTGTGCCCAGATCTTTGACCTTTTGAAGTCAATCAGTGGTTCGAAGCGATTAAGGAGATCTTTGCCGATGAGGAAGGGAATTGTTTCGAGAGGAGACACATGGACTGGATGCACTAAAGTCATTGGTCCAATGGCTAAGTGTATTAGTGCCATAGATTGGATAGTGAGGCCTGCATGTGAATACGGCTGAATTTTAGGAGAACAGTTTTGGAGCTGTATCTCGCGATTTTCACGCCGCGCAATGGCTCGAACCTGGTGGAACAAGGCGGAAGACATGAGCGTGACATCTGATGCAGTGTCCAACAGGGCCTCATGTACTAGCCTTCTCTCCACAATGGTGGACAAGTAGAATTTGCGTGCAACCCCTTTCTCTGTTAGGTGTCCCATGAATTGTCGGACGGGTGTGTCGCCTTCAATGACTGAGGGGTCATTTGGCGTTAAACCTTCTTTACCGTCTAACTGAACAACCAAAACAGCACTGGAGGGTGGTTGCAAGTCACCCCCCTGTATCATCGGGTTTTCAGTGTTTGTTTGGGTCACGAGGAGATCGCACGGTGCGCTGCAAGACGGAGCTTTGCTTGTCACTTCTCCTACATAACTCTCTAACATTTCTGGGGTGTTAGAGGATGGCTTTGGGTTAGACCGCGAAGAGGTGATAGAGAAAACGTCAGGTTTTTTCTTTTTCTCTTTGCAAATCATTGCAAGCATTCGGCGGATGTCCTCTAACTCTTTAGAGCTGAGTTCCTTGCCTTTAAGCTTCTCTTTAGCGTGATTTTCTTTATTTTGATACCAGTATTTCTCTTTCTTTTCTCTATAGGAATCAGAAAGCTGGTTCGGAGCTGTTCGCTCATATCCCTTATGGGGATGTGATGGTTTTCCACGGCCCGCACCGCGGTTTTCTACAGGGTAATAGTCACGACCATACCCAGCCCTGTCCCGAGGGTTCCAGAAATCTTTGTCGTGATTTCTGTCTGGCCTGCGAGGAGGGTAGCGCTTGTATTGGTGTGAGGGCGGATGAGGTTTCGGGCCCTCACTAGTCCATGGAGTGGAGGAAGGATCCAGGGCGGATCTTTGTGGATCGGCCTGGGTGGCACCTTCTAACTCTAAATGTGGGGAGTTGGAGTCGACATTGAAGACTTGGGGTGTTTCGGACCGCCTGTTGGGAATTTGTTGGGATTTTAGGAAACCTCTGAGTTCTAAATCGCGCAGCTGTCTGCTAGACAGGGTGCGAGGGCAAGCTGAGACTCCCAACTGATGACTGGTGTGGGGATGGAGGTTTTGGATAAATAGTGATTTGAAATTTAACTCTTCCTCCATTCCGGAGTCATTTCTAGGTCCGAAGTACGCCTGTCTGAGTCGGTTATAATATTGCTGAGGGGATTCCTGGCGTTGCTGTTTTATGTTCAAGGCAGCGGCCAGTCCGGTCTGTGACAGGTGATTGGAGAATTCGTCCTCCAAGGCTTGGCACAGCACATCATATCGCGCTTTTACATAGTCTGGCTGACGTTCAATGAAGTTGCTGACGTCTCGGTTGGAGGTCAGTTTAATCACATATAGTCTGTCATCTATGGTGATCCCGGGGAACCTTTGGAGGTAAAAGTCAATATCTTTTAGGTAGGAAAAGATATCATTAGAACCGTCAGGTTTGGGATCAAAGCGGGTTATATTACGCGCGATTTTATCTAGGTCCTTATATGAGGGACCATGAGAGGGTAAAGGTTGAGGGGACCAGACACTGGGTTGCAGTACTCTGGGTCTAGCAGGGCGGTGTAAGGGACGACTGACAGGAGACACAGGGGAAGGTGAAATACCCGTTGATACCAGAGGAGGTGCTGCAGCAGCTCTAAAGGTTACGGTCCCTGAGTCTGGTTCCTGATCCTCACTATCTTCCTGCTGGTCTTGCCTTTCTGTAGCGGCACTAGGTGGCACATCAGGTGTGACCTGGGGCAGTGTGTTCCCTTCAGCTATTTCGCTTTGAAGTCGACTTAACTCTGCCTCTACCTTTGCCTGCTGTCGCCGCGACACGTCAAGCTCACGTTCGCTGGCTCTGAGCTGTACTACAGCGAGGAGGGCTATTTGACCTAATGCCTCAGTTAGGGGCTTGCCCTTGAGGATGTCGGTTAAGTGGTTCTCTACCCACTTAGCCACCATGTGGTCACGATGGGCCTGTGAGGTTTTCTGCACAGTTTCTGCGAGTCCAGGCATCACATCACTGGTGATGCTGGTCAGAACAGAGAATGCCTCATCCCACAAACCTTCTACATATACTTCCGAGGAAAAAGTCCCTTCTGCCATGTTAGCTGTGTTTTAACTGCGAGGTGTAACTTACTTCTATTTAGTTAGGATTAATTCCGTTAATCCCTTTTCTAACTAAATCTGAACTAAATTCACCTGTACCGAGTGCTCTAAGAGTAACTGCTAGTATGTATGGTGTTAGAGTTCACTTGTGAATCTCTAAGGGAAGTCTGTTAGTATGAGAGGGTGGAGTGAAAGTTGCTATGCGCGAGTGAATACAAGAAGAGAGGAAGAAAAAAAAAAAAAAATTCTCAATAATTAAAATTATTAAAAATTTTGAATTAAAGAATTGTCGAAAAATTTGGATTAAAGAATTTTGAATTAAGTGAAATTTATTACTACATATAATTTCCAATTAAGGAATTATGAAAGTAAAATAATTTTCCGAATTAAAGAATTATTAAGAATAGCAAGATTAAAAGACTCTCTCTTTTAACTGCGTTTGTGATCTGGTATCAAGTTAAAGTGTCAATCTCTAATTACTGCACACTGTCTGCTGTAGTTGTATCAACTTATTATGCTTCCAAGCCTTTACTTGTAATTATTCAGATGTGCAGAGTTTAGAGACAGCCACTAGAGCTGTGATACCAGGTCTTATCAGTGTGAACTGGTCGACAATTTCAATTGCGATAGCAAGTTTTCTCCACCAGAGGGTACTGAAGGTAAGTCTGAATTGCAACAGCGAGCTTCAGTGTTTAAGTTGAACTTAAATTTTAATACCAGACTAGGACACCAGAGGGCGACAAGCAAGTTACAATGCAATAGCAGCAATGGACACCAGTCGGCGCTGGTGGGAATCCCAATCGACACGGTACGGGCAGACACAATATAAAACAAGTGGGAATTTCCACTGTAGCGGGAAGTTTCAACACTAGAGGGCGTTATCAGATTAAAATCTAAAATGGGATAAAGATTTTAAACGCTCAGATACTCTATCAAAAAAAAAATAAATAAAACTTAAAATTTTAAAAGGGGAACAGAGATTTTACACTAAGGTATTTTAAAAGAATTTCATCTGTAATGACAACTTTTAAGCACCAGAGGGTTGCTAAACACTTATGTTGTCTCGGCGGACAACCTCCCAACCACTAGAGGGTGTACGGGAATCAACCGTCAAGGGTAGCACCACTTGACCACAAGGAGGAGCACGGGAGGACACGCTTCAATGGACGCTAGTTATGAAGTATTTTTCCCTGCAATTACGCACTTATACCACAAGAGGGAATTTGTCTTCCTCTGTTTTGGGGGCGTTTTGAATTTCCCTCCTTAGTTTCAGCTCCGCCCCTTCAAAGGGGTTCGTTCCTTTTCTGAATACGCGTTCAGTTTAACAGGAACAGCTGACAAGAGCAGACCGCTCTTCATACAAGCCGTATTTTCGGCTGTTTAATAACCTCCCAATCGCCTAGCGCGCGATCTCGTTATTAACGCTGGTAGCGACCCAGTTTAAAACGAACGGGGGTATTCGGTTCGGTGGTCTCACTTCGCCGGAGTTTCGCGGCGGGAGGTCGAATCCGACGGCAAAGTGTTACAGCGGAATTTCGCGCAGTTCAGACGTGCCCAGGCCTCAATTTAATGCATGCAAAATGGCGCAGAGCCCCGCTCTTTCAAAAACAACCAAGCTTATTTTCTAACCGGTATATATCACAGAACAGTTTTTCAGCAGTAACAAACACAACACGAAATTACCCACATCAAGCTTTGAATCTCAATCGTTATTCAGCAACACAAACAGCGGAAAGTATTTCATAAACCCAAGCTGAGATTGTTTCAGTGTTTTTACAGTTTGTTCATTAAAGGCCTTTTTCCTGGCCTCGCGTGGGCGCCAAAAATAAATAATTAATTGGTTGTATATGTAGTGTAGTAAGGTACACCACAAATACATACATATAAATTTTATAATTGTTTTATAGCCTTGACCTTATTCAAACTCCTCCAACCTCTGATATTTGACTGAGTGAAATTAATTAAGATTTATAATTGGCTTAAACAATTAAAACATTAATAATTAGTTTGAGAATGAATAATAATCATGCTAAAATGAGTCCGTCAGGATTTTCAGGAAAATAACGAACAAATTGCAAACACTGTGATTTCAAATAATGAGAGTTTTATTAATAAAGAGAAGTATTTAATTAACATAGCACAACCTTATACTCTCACGGTATCACAGCAGGGAAAACCGATTTTGACCTTAAGGTGGGTTAGGCACTACTGTCTTGTGATTAAATTGTTGCTAACTAAGGTTAATAAATGGTAAATTGTAAAGAAAAAGTTTATTTAGACATCAGCTCCTGAAAAGGTGTTAAATACGCTAGCTTACTCGTCAGCCGTTTCACCGAGCCGTCGCGTCCTGCTGTTTAATCTCCGTGTCCCGGGGTGCTCTCGTCGTTCCCACGTGGTGAGAAGCAGGCCCGCTTATGGAGGATCTCTTTCCAGTCGATTTGAAGGCTTTCGATTCCGAGCTGAGCTGCGTCGATCGAGATTTCCCTTCTGTGGACTTTCACAGGCGTGGCTGGTTTTCCACCGTAGTGGAGCGGCTTTTTCAGAGTATTAGCTAGTCTCGTTGTTCAGCTTTCCAGGATTGATGTCTTCAGGAATCAGCTTATAACGTTAATATATCTGTTATCGATTACTCAAACGGTTGATACCTTACTTTGGCCACAAATAAGTTTCACCCGCTTTGATCACTCGTGAGATCACACTTCGATAGGTAATAAACATAAACAAGATTAAAAGAAAAGAAAGATATTCAAATTACTCGACGTATTAGTAAAACTTCATACTCTTAGCTAATTTCGAGACGTCTCTCGTAAGCTTTAAATAAAGTCTCTGAGTTTTTCTTTTGTTTCGTCGTCGTCGTGGAGAAGAGAGTGTTTGTTGTTCAAAGTTTCTCGTAGGCGTCCTCTCTTTTCCGCTTTCTTTCGTGGTCCGTTACTTCTGTAGAGTCCTCGCAACTCTTCAGAACTTCGAACTGACTTGCGTTAGGCTGTTCTCTGTTTTCAAGGCTGGCGCGGTCACGCCTTAACGGGAGGAGTCCTCTTTCTGATTGGACACAAATTCAGTCTCACGTGACTCTCGCTAGGGGGAGAGAGTCGAAGGGGGTTTGAATCATTGATTCACACATAAAGAATATGAATTTCTCGTATCAAAATTCTTATACCCGTTATCAACATATAACAATGAGTACATTGGACTATTAACATCAGACAGTTACATAAGGTTTCATCTTTACGTCCCATTTATGATGCTATGCTGGGAAAGAATATTAATTCGTTTAGTCCTATTCAGAGGTAGGATTTCTCTTCATGATAGGAACAGTCCATAATATACAACATTTCATTAGGAGATAGGCATTCATCTGAGGGTACAGAAAGTGACATTAATATATAGGTTTAATACACAAATAATCAGAGTTTGATTATTTTCCGCTATTGTTTTCCAGCGACTCCGAGCGAGGCGTAGTTTCGCCAGTGTCCATTTGGTGTCGCTGTTGATCCATGCTTCGGCGGGTGATTCACGGGGGTTCACTCGAGGTCACTTTTGGTTAAAACATTTGTTGGCCCTGTTTAGTGGGCTCGAGATAAGGAGCCGACATTTAGGTGCCATTGTCATAGACGGCCGTAAAAGTTCTCTTCTTTGTTTGAGGTTTCTGTCTCTTAAAAGCATTATAAAATAGGTTATCTCGACAGTTCCTGTTAGTTAAAAGAGAGATGGGGGGGTGTTGGGGCCATGTGTTGAAAGTGTCCTTCTCAAGTCCTTTGATGTTTCAGCTTATGAGTGTGCGTGTGTGTGGGGCTTTGCACCCCCGCGGGCACAAACAGTCCTGTGGAATGCTGACTTTGGGACCAGACGAAAGTCCTGGTCAGAGTGAGAAAGGTTTAATTCAAAACCTTTCATTTCATTATTCCTTCATTGTCCAGTATTCATATTTGGTCCATGCTCCACTACATTAGCATTGTTTTGTCAGTGCTAGGACAGATCCAGAGCCCCATGACCTGAAGAACCCTGAAACTTGGAAGGGAAAACATTCTGGCCTAAATAAAATAACACTAAGCTACAAATATTAGAAACATTGAGTAGACCGAATGCTATCACATACACTTAAACCTCAACCTACACTTAACCTTCACCATAATCCTTCAAGAGTGTTAGAAAAAGTAATGAATGAAACTAAACACCATAAAAGAGGAAAACACAGAATGATATGCATTATTAGAACTAATCACACAATAAAACAAAGCTACACACTGAAATTAAGGAGAATATTAAAACAGGAATATAAACATTAGAAAACACAAAATAGTAATTTAGTTCATCGCTATCTGATTAAAACACTCATGTCCAAACAACTAACATTTCAGGAACAGGGAAGCCTATATTTCTCTGAGGATAACAGTAAAAATAAAGCTCAGATAACATGATTTGTACCATTACAGCTCAGAAATGTAAAACTATCTTTATTGAGAGCATTTCTAAAAGATTCATATGGAAAATTGACTTGCGTGTTGTAGACAGCAAATATCCGCATTTACCGATTTCTTTTAGTGAATTCCAACGAGCCACGTCCAACTGCAGTGTATTCTACTAAAATACTGCTGCTATGAATCCATCAGCAACCACCTATGAACCAAATCAGCTTATTTAATCCTCATTGTGATTAATTACAGTCATGCTGGTCTGATGTGATCCCAATTTAATCAGTAATTAACTTTAGCACAGACACTCAGAAACTACAGTTCTTTAGTAGACTTTCTTCCTGTGAAAAAGTCTTGGTTATGTGCTTAGCTTTATACAGGTATATGAATGTGAATGTGGCTGAAACCATATCTGACTTAATAAAACTAGTAGTTTCAGCATACTTTAACTGCTTTTTTTGCTGCTGAATCTTGTGATTTTCAGGAAACAAGGCCCATAATCAAACATATAGGTTTATTTCTGATGCAAAGACCTGGCGTGAAGCTCAGAGCTACTGCAGAGATAACTACACAGATCTGACCAGTGTTAGAGACCAGAGTGACAACCAGCAGATCTGGAGTATGACAACTACAAGTAGTAGTAGTAATGTGTGGATCGGTCTGTTCAACGACTCCTGGCAGTGGTCAGACCAGAGTATCTCCTCATTCCGATACTGGAAGTCTGGCCAGCCAAATAACCTGGGTGGATTTGAGAAATGTGCTGCAGTGTATATGGAGGACCAAGGGCAGTGGCATGATGTAAACTGTGAATTTATGAACCCATTCATCTGCTACCAGAGTGAGTGTAATGTCACTTTTATAAAATTGATCATATATTGTTTGACCTCACACAAAGTTCCTTAAACATCCTACTTTCCTTCCTTCTCCAGATAAACTGGTGTTGGTGAATCTGACTCTGACCTGGTGGGATGCTCTGAGATACTGCAGGGAGAATCATAGAGATCTGGTCTCAGTTCACTCTGAGGAGGTCCAGTCCTGGGTGATGGACTTGGCTCAGAAAGCCTCCACTGATCACGTTTGGCTGGGGCTACGTCACACCTGCAGACAGGGCTTCTGGTTCTGGGTCAGTGGGTTCTCCATCTGCTACCAGAACTGGGCTCCAGGGAACGGGAACGGGGGAGAAGACTGTGGTTCTGGAGAGAGATCTGGAGCGTTGGATTCGAGTGGAGGACAGCAGTGGGTCAGTCTGCCTGAGACCCAGCAGCTCAACTTCATCTGCACCAACTACTGAGGTCAGTTACACTTTGTTTGTTACTGGAGTACTGAAGTTAATATAAGTTCAGTTCTCATTGTTTTCTTCTTCCTCTCAGTAATGAAGACTGAAGCCATGTGAGCGCCCTCTTCAGGACCCGGTGTCAGAAGATATTCAGATTCAGTGGTGTTTTGTTTTCTTGAGTTATTACTGGGCTTTATGGGTGGTAAAATTATATCTACCTTTTATTTCTAAGCTATGGGGTTTGGTGTGTGTTTATATGTTGTTAAATACTTATGTCATTTCAGTATATTTAATGGGTTTTACACATGCACTAGACTGAATTGTGTTATTTCCTAGAACCATGTAGCCTTCAATATTAATAGGTGCATGGTGTTTATTACAGAAAGCATTTAATTTAAAACAAAAAGCAAGTACTTGGCTAAAGTCGTGAACGTCATGAAATTTCAAACATTTTATTTAGAGAGTTATCATTTTATTATTATTAGCACTTAATATGTATTTAATGAAAATGAAACTGTAGCCAAAATACCAAACGAAATGAAAGTTAATTTTGAGCAGAATGCATTTTTCCTAATGAACATTCTCATGTAAAATGCTCCTTGTAAACACTTCTTTTTATGTGTTAATGATAAACACATTTACAATAATAATGCTGAAAGGACTAGGGTAAATGTTAAAGCCATTTCTACTGTCAGATTTAAACATTTAGTTCACTTTTAATCAATATTGTATGCTGATTTTGTCAAACGTTCTTCAGATATATAAGTAATAAACTGTATTAAATCATATGAAGTTTGAAGTATATTTAAATTTTTTGTCATTTGTTTATTAAGTAAAGGTGGACATCACTCAACAAATGGCCCATGCTATGAACAACAAAAAATAGGTCACCGTTTAAATTTTGTATTTCAGTTTTTACTAAATTCTGTTTTCACATTTATAGCTGATAAATGTCAGAATTGTTGGTTACAAACCAAAAGAAGTAAGATTATTTAGCCAGGATGTATACACACTAGAATATGGTGCCTATGTGTTAGGGATGGTACACATGGATTTGGGAACACCTCTTATGTTCTTAGCATTTAAACATGTCTAAAGGTCCAGCTTCATCCTATACCTGTTAATTACAGAGGAATCTTAGGGCTCTCTGGCACTATTTGTCCTAATCATGAGATTCCCCAACACTCTACTTTTCTTCCATTGACACATTCACCCATCTACAGAGAAGAAAAAAACAGTGCTTTTTAATGTTTTCTAAAGATATATTACAATGGGTGAATTCAGTCTCAGCCACAGAACCTCCACCCACAAGTAGACGGAGAGTCTGACACTTATAGTGCACTAATGGTGTTTTTCCACTGCATTGAACCTACACGATTCGGCACGACTCTTTGTAAACTCAGAGTGCTGATTGGCCAGAGAGGCATGTCTACCACCACAAAATGCAGAGCTCATTCAAATCCAGCACAAATCCTTCCGCTTGTAAAATCTTTGATGTTACAGCAGCTTTCACGTTTATTTTGATTGAAATCACACAGTGGCAGCTAATAACATTACCTCAAGGTGTTTTAAAGAGGTTTGTTTGTTCCTTGGGCTGATGGCAGAGCCGTTTTCAGTCCAAAAACCAAAAACACATGAATACACAACAAGAACTTGCCAGGGTTTCAGATGAGCTGCATTGTAGAGCGGCTGCTCCAGAGAATCCAGAGCCCCAGGCAGCTCCAGAGGATCCTCAACCCCCTGTTCTGAGGGCGTCTCCACAGGACCCTCTTTTCCTGTTACTATACCGGCAGCATTCCCCACTGGAAATCACACAGGTCAGCACCTGCCGTTACTGTAATGGCAGCAAACCCGCCACTTCTGTTCCTGTTCCAATGAAGGTGGCAATCCAGGTGGCAAAACCCCTGCTCCCGTGAAGATGGCTCCCGCCACTCCTGTTCCCGTGAAGGCAGTTCCCACTGCTCCTGTTCCTATGACTCTGGCTCCGGCCACTAAGATGATTTTTGAAAGTTCAGAGTAGCAAAGGAATGTGTATGAAGCCTAACACCAAAAACTACAGGTATGCTAGTCATTAAGAGTTATAGAATGGTCAGGTTGAGAGGTAGTTTGGTTGAGGGTTTTGGTTGGTCATGAGTTAGTGAGTCCAAAAATTTACTGTCTTTAATAAACCAGTGATGAGTTATTGCATGTTAAGACTGAAGAGAAATTGTATTTGGATGAGTAAATTAAAAAGTCTTTATTGATGATGATGCTGACAGATGTATTAGAGTGAAGGAAGATGGCACAACCATTAATTCAAGTCCTCAAAGTGCTGTAATGCAATCAGAATTGATCTTTATATGGTTAAAATCAACAGACCAGCATGAAGTGGATTAGTAGTTGCCATGAAGTCATTGAATACTACAAAAGGGGGCAGCATTAATGATTTGAGATATCCTTAGGTGGCAGGTGGGTGATTGTGCTGTTCCAGGGGAATAGAGCCAAACTAAAAGAGCAAGTGAAAAATGAAAGGGTGATCTAGAGGGATGACAGGTGACGCAAAATAAGAAGCCCCAAAGGGGAGCTGATGGTCAGCACTGCAGGAACAGTGAGACAAATAGAAGGTAGCTCATGGAGAGATATGGACAAATGGTGCTTAGTGGCACTAGCTCAAAAGTAAGAAACTGGGAGCAGTGTGGCTGCCAATGTAGAAGGTGAGGCTGAGAACAGAGGACAGGCTGTAAAAGTACAGGCTGAGAGCAATGAAGCCACAAAGGAGAGAGTTTGGGCTGAAGGTCTGTGATAGAAAGCGTGAGCTACGAAGTTCAAAGATATGAACAAACATCTACAGCAAGAGAGAGCATGAGTCATACAGTTGACACAGTGTGCTGTGTGGTTGTGAAGGGGACGGCATAAGGATGAAGGTCTCAACTTCTGAAGAGAAGGTGCAAGCTGAAAAGTTGGAGTCAGCATGACCACAAAGTAGATGATTGGGGCGAAGTTACGCATCATGAGGGGATGGGCTGTAAATAGATGGGCAGAGTGCAGTGAGCTTGCAAAGGGAAAGACATTGGGATGAAGGTCCACATCAGGACAGTGAATGAGCGTAAGAGACAGATTGTGGGACAGCCACAAAAGGGAGGGGATTAGGACAAAAGTCCAGCACCTGAAAAAAGGATGAGCTGTAAAGTAAGAAATTTGGACTAGCCATGCAGCAAAATGTGGGTGGTGTGAGATGGAGGTGCACAGCAACACCTGAAAAGAAGAGAGCACAAGCTGGAGCAGTGCAGCAGCAGAGGTGAGGGTTCAGTATGAAGGTTTGCAGCACATGAAAATTGGGAGTTGTAATGTTAGATGCTGGGTATGATAGAGGGGGTGAGATGATGGGTAGAGACAGAAGGGATTGGGATGATGAGAAGAAACAGCTGAATAAGCAAAGGGGACAGCATAGTTCCAGAGCAATTTACTGGAGCACTGTGACTGTTCCTACAGATAAGGAGGAAATGGGAGGGTTGTGGCAGGCAGTGTTTCACACAGGTCATGGCAAGATGAGAAGCAGGAGAATTGTCTGTGCAGGAGCAGGTGCACTGCAAACTTGTAGTAGTGGGAGCAGTATGGAAGCAGGCATTAAAATGACCAATTTGTATCTGTTTAGCCAGAGATGAGATGGGAGGGTTCAGGGCCACATGCCAACAATGAAGACAGTGGTAGGGATTCACTTTAGGTGCTTATTGCAATGGGAGAAAGAAGAGTCTTTGTCATTAACTTATGTCATTAAATATGAACATGCATTGAACAAAGGACTTATCAGGATAAATTAAATATTGCTTACAGAAATAATAACTACAATCATTCATTTTATTATATGTTCAGAAGCACAATCTTGATGTTCCTGATGGAGGTCATTGTTGGTAGATTCCCCAAAGTTTCCCTGATATCCTCTACCTGATTTTGAGTTCAACAACACAATACAGCTTCTAATACTAGCTACTGGAGAGGAACTGTAGGGGATATCTCCAGGCTATGTGAACAGGAAATGTGGAGCGCTTTGCATGAGCAGGAGAGTTGGTTGAAGAATGTAGGTTGATTTTACATCCTTAGTGAAATGGATTGGCTCACTGCCCTAAAGGGTTAATATATAAAGTGACATTTTCATTGCTCATGTGATGAGGAAACTTTATGCAAAATGTGTTTTGGTGAAACAGATGATCACTTCATTCCTCTGTCTGAGGTATTAATGAGATGTGCCACTGGTGTTGGATGACCTTCCAAATCATCTAAAAAGAATTAGGTGGTGTGCTATCAGTCCAGAGAACACAGTTCCACTGTTCCACAGCCTAGTGCCTGGGCAACAGGGTTTCTACACTTCTAACCCACCCTTGGTTTTGGGCTTGCTGGTTTTAGCCTCATGTGCAGCTACATCAGAATCTCCCATTCTACCAGTCAGTTACAACCTGTGTCCACAGTGGGTGAAGGTTAAAGAAGCAGAGTTCACTAACTATAACAGCTGTCCACACCTTTGGACATTTATTTAGTTCTACTGAATATTTTCAGGTGTTTACTGTTGTGTTTGTGTTGATGGACGTATGCAAAGCATCTCAGTGCAGCTGTTGATAACATCACTGTCTGATTTTAATAAATGCTTTCCTCCTCATTCATGTTCCCATTACATCATCATCAACGTTTATCACCAATTCATTTTTATACTTAAATTAAAAATGGAAAATTCAACCTTACAATATTTGCTGTCCAGTTTCTTGTTGAGTACTTACACTCCTTGTGGCTGAATGCTACCAAATGCTCACAGAAATACACTGGTCCAGGGCCCTAAATGTCAAATACAAACGTCTCTTGTCTCTGTCCATGTGATGAGGGGATTTTATGTAAAGTATGTGTAGGTGAAACAGACGATCAATTCAGTCCTATACGTGAGGTACAGAGGAGGAGTTAGAGAGGTCAGAGATAAGAGAGAGAGGATAGAGAGAGATATAGAGTCACAGGGAGAAGAGAAGACGACAGAAGTGGACGTCGAGAGGAGAACAGAACCAACACCGAGGTAGGATTCATGTTTCATTAACATTAACTCAGAGCTAAAGAAGCTGCTCCAGTCTTCTGCTGGGGTTAGTTTTCATAGTGGACACTGGATAAAGATAAAGAGAAAGTTCTACATAGTGACCCAGTTACTGTGAGGTACACACTCCAAAAGAACTGGAGAATTACTCTCTGGAACATCACTGAACTGCACTGAGCACCTACACAGGTTCTACAAACTACATTTTGTAAGAGAAATAAGAACACACTAGATGAATATACTTTGTAGTGTGTTAAAATACACAGAGGTCTCAGACAGGTTCTAGATATTACCTGATTTGGCCACGATCAAAAAGAATGACATTTCTCATGAAAACAGATATAGCAGGTTGTAGATGTTGTATTTGTAAGTACAGGATGTAATTGTTAAATTACTAAGTTAAATTACTGAATATTTTGTTAAGTTCTGTATATGATTATTTTAGACATTAGAAGTAATCTCCAAAGTTCTCTGTAGTTAATTAAACAATACCAAGAGATTGCTACTAAAATAAATGTGTCCTTGTTCTTTATAAAATATAAAACATAGACACAGCCCCAACTACATTCTCATGATTCATGGGGAAAACGATGTCAGAAAGTGCACAATGTCCTCCAGTTACTGTGAGGTACACACTCCAAAAGAACTGGAGAATTACTATCTGGAACATCACTGAACAACACTGAGAACCTACACAGGTTCTACAAACTACATTTTTTAAGAGAAATAAGAACACACTAGATGAATATACTTTGAGTTCTCAGACAGGTTCTTGATATTACCTGATTTGGCCACAATCAAAAAGAATGACATTTCTCATGAGGACAGAAATAGCAGGTTCTAGATGTTGTATTTGTAATTACAGGATGTAATTGTTAAATTACTAAGTGAATGTTTTGGAATAAGATCGGTATAGGATTATTTTCGACATTAGAAGTAATCTCCAAAGTTCTCTGTAGTTAATTAAACAATACCAAGAGATTGCTACTAAAATTCATGGGTCCTTGTTCTTTAAAAAATATAAAACATAGACACAGCCCCAACTACATTCTCATGATTCATGGGGAAAATGATGTCAGAAAATGCACAACGTCCTCCATCAAATATCCACAGCAGTGTTCACAGAGCACATTTTCTTCAATTCAGCAGTAGAGTATAATTTAGTAATGTTATATTTAAAGAAATATTTTTTCTCTCAGAAATGGATCTGAAGTGGGTTTCTGTCATCTACCTTTTCTCAGGTGAGTGTGTCTTCACTTCTGTTTGTAAATTGTGTTTACTGAGAACCAATTGTCAAAAAATACTCCAAACGTAAATAAACAGCAATGTGTTCTACGTTCTGTTCCAGTCCGTGTGTTTATTCACTCGTCTAGGGTTCGTTCCACATTCCAGTTCATGTATTTGTTCATCGTCCTGAGTCCGGTCCACCATCCAGTCCATGTGTTCTGTCTGTCACCGTTTCCTCTACGTCATCTCAGCGGGAATCATAAATACGTCTGTGTGTACGCTGCTAGTCAGCCGTGTTTTGTGCTCTGTGATTTGTGTTGTGTGTATTGAATTCTGTGTGTTTTTCTGTTTTTGACTTCGTTACATTCCTACTTCGACTATGAGTTTATTTTTGCGCCTTTTTGAATACTGACATTAGATCTGTTGTGAATTATTGTAACACTGTGTATATATTTCACCAGAGTTGGCTGCCGTTTTTTTGGGAGTGGGTTTTGTGCGTGTTTTTGTGTATAGACAAGGAGCAAGGTAAGGTATTGTCTTTTGTTTCTTTTGTTTTCACTTAGGAACGTTAGAGCTGTTTGTGGGTCAGTTAGGAGGGGTGTTTGTTTGTTGTTTTTGTCGGCATAAGGCCATCCCGACGTTCACTGGTGTTTGTGTCATTGTAAATATCACCTATACAACATATATTCTATTCATTATACATTCTGTGTGTCCGTTTATGTCCTTTTTTCCACCTCCACATCTCTGTTACAGTTATTCCTTTCCCATACACTAATCCCAACACACACCTCATTCTGTTACGGCTCAACCCTAGACTGGGTCATAACAGAATTTGGGGGCTTGTCCTGTTTTCATTTTCCGGTTGTTTTTTGTCTTTTTTTTTCTGGCTGGTGGTTTTCTTTTTTGTGGGGGGCTGAAGATGGCTAGTTTTGATTTGTCCACATTTGCTCTTTGATCCACTTTGGAGGTGTTTGATTCGTGTTGAGTTGTTGATCTGCTTTTGATAGCGGATTTCTTTACAGTTAGTGTTAGCCAAAACGGGAGATAAAAGAGGCCTTGGAGACCCAGTTAGTTAGCAGGGGAATTTTGCATGAGAGGAGGGGTTCTCCGGGTGCTGCTTCAAGTCCAGCTCGGAGTACAGATGCGGCGGAGGTCGTGGACATCTTTGAGTTTCTACTGCGCATAGATCCTGGTGTTTCCCTGTCTCCTGGGTTGTATCCACGCTTGGCCATTCAGCTTAAGGATCAAGAGCTGGAAATAAAGATTCAGGAGCGTGAGGCAAAGTTACTCCGGTTTAAGGCAGTGTGAGTTGAAGCTGTGAAGGAGCTTGCTTTAAAAAGTGTCTGGGGGATTATAAGCCTGTCCCTCTTCCTCGCAGTGTGACCTCTCTCACGGCGCACTCTCCTGCTCCTGACAGCGTTCAGACACCGGCCACGCCACCGGTTCCCAAGCCCCGCTCTCCAGCTCGCTCATCGGCCGTAAGTACAGCGCGAAACTTTGATGTGAGTCTGCAGATCGGACTGGTTCCTGTTTTTAGGGAAAATGAGGTGGACGCTTATTTTCCGATTTTTGAGCAGATCGCTACCACTCTTAGTTGGCCTAAAGGCTTGTGGTCTCTGCTGCTTCAGTGTAAGTTAGTGGGCAAGGCTCAGGAGGTTTGTTCCTCTCTGTCGCTGGAGCAGAGCTTGGATTATGACGTCATGAAAATTACAATTCTGCGGGCGTATGAGTTAGTTCCAGAAGCCTACAGGCAGAATTTTAGACGTCTTACAAAACCCCCAGCCAGACGTATGTGGAATTTGCCAGAGAAAAGTCTCTGTTGTTTGATCGATGGTGTGCAGCTA
The DNA here is from genome assembly GCF_029633855.1 of Hoplias malabaricus. Taxonomy (NCBI): domain Eukaryota; kingdom Metazoa; phylum Chordata; class Actinopteri; order Characiformes; family Erythrinidae; genus Hoplias; species Hoplias malabaricus. Next base: position 83,688,232 of record NC_089801.1, read on the forward strand.
GTAATGTTACGACATTCGAGCAGCTTAAGGAGTTGGTGCTCCTGGAGGATTTTAAAAACAATCTTCCTGATAAAATAGTAGTGTACCTCAATGAACAAAAAGTCACTAATCTGTCTGTTGCAGCTACTTTATCTGATGAATTCGTTCTGACACATAAAACAAACTTTGTCCCGAGTTCTCAGCGTGACATGTCTCGCCACACCCCCCCTTCACAACCTACTGTTAGTTCCTCTCAGTCTAATGTTTCTGAAAATAGAGAATGTTTCTATTGCCATGCTGTTGGTCATTTAATTGCTGCTTGTCCCGTTTTAAAACGTAAAGAAGCCGGCACTTTAGCTCCAAAGAAAGTTAACGCTGTTGGTTCGTTGAAGACCCCTGATAGTGACGGTTCGTTTGAACAACCCTCGGTAGAAGCACTGTTTAAACCATTTACATTTTCTGGGTTTGTTTCTCTTAGTGATACAGGACATAAACAGTCTATTCAGATTTTAAGAGACACTGGTGCTGCACAGTCTCTTATTTTAGACAGCATTTTATCGTTTTCTGGCTCTAGTTATTGTGGTAGTGACGTTTTAATTCAAGGGATTGAGTTAGGAGTTGTCCGTGTGCCGCTCCATAGAGTTTATTTGGTAACGCCTGAGTTTTTGGGTGTCGTTAAAGTTGCAGTTCATTCACAACTTCCAGTAAATGGAGTGTCGTTTATTTTGGGTAATGACCTGGCTGGGGATAAATTGTTTACACTACCTGAGGTGGTTTCTGAACCCCTCTCTGCTGTGGAGAACTCATCTATTTTTCCATCCTGTGTTCTCACTCGAGCTCAAAAGAGAAAGTTTGAGGATGTAGTAGGGTTATCAGACTCCTTTTAAAATAAAGATGACCCATTTTGTGATGCTTCTTTTCCTATAAGTGGGACAGACATTTGTAACATTAATTACACAGATACATGAATTACTCATATTAACATTGCTGCTGCTCAGAAGTCAGATCACACAATAAAACGCTGTTTTGATTCTGCACTTGATGTTTGTCCTGATAAACTCTTTAGTCCCTATTATGTTGACAATGGTGTCTTAATGAGAAAATGGTCTTCCCCTTCTTCGTTGGATGGTTGTGCTGATCTGTGTCAGATAGTTGTTCCCCAGTCCTTTAGATAACACATTTTGTCCCTAGCTCATGACCATCCCTGTTCTGGACATCTCTGCATTCGTAAAACATATCAGCATGGTCTTAGGTATTTCTTTTGGCCCACAGTAAAGTCTGATGTTACCCAGTCCTGTCGCACCTGCCATACAAGTCAGCTCGTGAGGCCTGCCCCACTTCACCTCATACAGATAACATGTGAACCGTTCGAACATCTGCTGATTGACTGTGTGGGACCTTTGCCAGAAACTCCAGGCCTTTTTTTGATTTTCCGTCTAAAATTACATTCCCAAATCTAGAGGCTTTCTGTTCAGGCAGTGAATAAACTAGAGATATTATAATGATTTATTTTTACAGAAAACCCTTCAAATTTGTAAAAGAAACCATTTAGAGTCCTGAAACATATATGAAGTGGTGAAAAGCTTATGAAAACCACAAAAAAAATGTATTGGCTTGTCTTATTTTTGAAAAAAAAAAAATGTTAGTGACTATAAACTGAAGAGTTCATGAGTCCCATTACTTTTTTCTTTTTAAAATTGTGTCTCCAGGGGTCTATTTTCAAAATCTAAAATTTGGAGTTGATACCTCCTACTGATCTGAAGTTATTGCAGCTGGAGCAGACAGTGGACAGATGGCCTCTCCAAGTGTCTCTTTAGGCCCCAAGCTCTTCATAAGGAATATTATTAATTTTTCTGCAAATATACAGTAATACTGAGTTCAGTTCTCACCGAGTACACTGTCCCTTTAAATCTCAGCGGATTCAGAGGCGGTCGGCTTGGTTGTAGTGCTATCATTTAAATGTCCTCAGTGAGGGAAATAAAGAAATATAAGCTTTCAGAACATGTTTATTGACTTGATTACTGTTTGTGGAGCCTCTGGCTGTTAAACAGAACCGTTTGAGTCTCTCTCGCGGTGTCTGCGTCTGTGAGGCGGTGGAAACGTTAGCACGGTTAGCTGCGCCCGCCTCCTTGGGTGCGCGTTGTTTTTTTTCACGACTCTGGGTGAGATAGCGGCTAAAGCTAAACGCGGCTTGTGTGCGATGTAGGAACAAAGACGCATGCGCCTTTCTTTGCCAGAGAAACAGACCTGACGCTTGAAATATCTTATTCTTTCGGCTTTAATTCCCTAGTTCTACATTTTAGCGTGTAATGGCTTATATCCTCTTAATCCTGAGAGTCTGCCCGTTCAATTGGTGTATGGCTTGTAAACATTGACTCAAATATGGCGCCGTGAAAATTATGAATGAGTCTAACGCAAAAATATTTTTTCATAACAATCCTGGCAAAGTATATTTCGACCAAAAATACATATTTTAAAAATGGAAATATATATAAACTGGCAGAATCAATAAAAAGCAGAGACTTACAGCTTTAATTTCGTACCTTGAGTGTCTATATTACAACTGCGGCTCTGTAGTTATATATAAGTTTATAATTAACTGTGTTTTGTGGCCCGCCGGCGGGCCAGAGCATTAGAACAGTTAATGTGTGCTGCTACTAAATTTCCAGAGGCTGTTCCCATCCGATCTTTACATTCAAAGGTTATTGTTCAGGCTTTGGTTAAGTTTTGTACCACGTTTGGTTCACCTAAGGTGATACAGTCTGACCAGGGTTCCAACTTCATGTCTCAGCTATTTTCTCAAGTAATGAAAGAGCTTCACGTTAACCATCAGGTGTCTAGTGCATATCACCCAGAGTCACAGGGCGCACTTGAACGTTTCCACCAACCTCTTAAAAACATGTTAAGGACTTTCTGTCTTGAGGTTGGTTAGGATTGGGATGAGGGGGTTCCACTCCTTTTATATGCAATTAGAGACGCTGTGCAGGAGTCCACTGGGTTTAGTCCTGCTGAGCTAGTGTTTGGCCATGTGATAAGAGGTCCATTAAAGGCCTCGTAAGAGCAGTGGTTGTCTCCCAGTTCACATACACTTGCCAAGCCTGTTCTAGAGTATGTTCGTTCACTTAGAGAGCGCATGAGGTTAGCTCATGATGTTGCCGGACATGCTTTAGAGCCCTCTCAAAATAAAATGAAAGAGTGCTACGACAGAGACGCAGTGCAGCGTTCTTTTCAGGAGGGTGACCAGGTTTTAATTTTGCTGACCGTGTTAGGCTCCTCCCTACACACTCAATTTGCAGGTCCCTATGAAGTGAAAAATTAAGTGACACAAATAATGTAATTATGACTCCAGATAGAACAAGGAAAACTCATGTTTGCCACATTAACCTTTTAAAACCTTACCTCTAACACAGTAGATAACTGTAATTTACCAGAATACAGTACTTTCTGTCAAGATGTGGAAAAATGCACCATCTTTTCTTTACGAGGCCAGTCCCTATCCATCAGCATCGTACTGATGACTGTAGGCTACTAATTTTATTTTAATGATTTCTGCTCAAAATGCACTTACTTACTGAGACTTACCTTTTCTATTCATGGGGATTTAGAAGAATTAAAAGATTGCATTTGTAATTAAATGTAATATGCTGGTATACAAGCTGTTATTCTATTTACATGAATATATTGTTAAATTACAGTAGAGCCACTTTAAAATAGCAGTAACTTGCTGGTATTTCCTGTAAAATTACAATACAAAACTGTTTTTCTACTGTTATACAATAATTCCATATACAGTACAATACTGTTGAAATATGTGACGGTAGCTGCTTTGTAGAAAAAATAAATAAAAAAACAAGTAAAATACCGGAATTGAGGTTGCCACAGTGCTCACAGTGAAATGTTTTACAGTGAATTGTGAACTGTAGAATGTGAAATAATCATTGTTCTTGTAATTGTCCAGTCCTCATTGTGTCCTATCAGTGAGAATCTCCAATGTCTGCTGATGTGAACATAACACTATTAATAGTGTCAGGACAGCACTAATAATATTATATTCTGGTTTTCATGTTATTCTCAGCTGTCTGTGGTGTGTCGGTGCACATTCCTCATCAATATCACTTTGTGAATGAGAGTAAAAAGTGGACTGAAGCTCAGAGCTACTGCAGACAGAACTACACTGATCTGGCCACTGTCAGCAACATGGAGGAGATGAAGACGCTCAGTTCCACTCTGCAAAACAAAGCCAATGACTTCGAATGGATCGGTCTAAACAGAGGGAGCACTGGGAGATGGAAGTGGTCTCTGGGTGATGGAGATATGTACAGAGAGGGAGCGGAGTACAGGAACTGGAGCAGTAAAGAACCAAACAATGCTAGAGGGAGTGAGTTCTGTGTTGCGATGAATAAATGTAATGGAACCTGGCTGGATGATGGCTGTAATCATCAATACCCTTTTGTGTGTTATGATGGTAAGATCACACAGACACATAGTACTGAAAATCATATACATTTCTTATATAACTAGACCTACTGGCCTCTTACACTGTATGGCCAAATGTATGTGGACACGTTACATCTGTTTGAACTCTTAGAAAACATCTTTCCCCAATCATGTGGTGTTACTGTCACACATCTCTGGGTTGTGGTGTTGTGTGTTCTTCCTGTGTTTGTGTGGGTTTCCTCCCATGATTCAAAAACACACATTAGTAGTTTGATTGGCTACTAAACAGTGTTCTTAGGTGTGAGTGACCTGCTGAGTGTGTGATGCCCTGTGATGGACTAGGGCTCCATCCTGGGTGTGTCCACGCCTTGTGACCAGTAAAACTAGTATCAACATACCTTTGACCATATTGAGTAGATGTGTATCATTAACTGTTCTTCTGGCTGCTGAAGAAGAGAGAACTGTACTGTAACAGAGCCATAGATAAAATAACACTTGTGTTTTCAGGAAACAAGGCACATAATCAAACATATAGGTTTATTCCTGATGTGAACCTGACCTGGCGTGAAGCTCAGAGCTACTGCAGAGAGAACTACACAGATCTGACCAGTGTTAGAGACCAGAGTGAGAACCAGCAGATCTGGAGTATGACAAATACAAGTAGTAGTAGTAATGTGTGGATCGGTCTGTTCAACGACTCCTGGCAGTGGTCAGATCAGAGTAACTCTTCATTCCGATACTGGAATTCTGGCCAGCCAAATAATCATGATAAAAAAGAGAACTGTACTGCAGTGTATATGAAGGACCAGGGCCAGTGGCATGATGTAGAGTGTGAAATTAGGCACCCATTCGTCTGCTACCAGAGTGAGTGTCATATGACTTTTTTTTTTTTTAATTGATTATACAACCCTCTATAGATCGTCCTGTTTGACCTCACACACAGTTACTAAAACATCCTGCTTTCCTTCTATCTCCAGATCAGCTGCTGTTGGTGAATCTGACCCGGACCTGGAAAGATGCTCTGAAATACTGCAGGGAGAACCATGTGGATCTGGTCTCAGTTGACTCTGAGAAGGTCCAGTCCTGGGTGATGGACTTAGCTCAGAAAGCCTCCACTGATCATGTTTGGCTGGGGCTACGTCACACCTGCACCCTCAACTTCTGGTTCTGGGTCAGTGGAGAGTCCATCTGCTACCAGAACTGGGCTCCAGGGCATGGGACCGGGGGAGAAGACTGTAGATCTGGAGAGAGATCTGGAGCGGTGGGATCGAGTGGAGGACAGCAGTGGGTCAGTCTGCCACAGAACCAGCAGCTCAACTTCATCTGCTCCAACTACTGAGGTCAGTTACACTTTGTTTGTCACTGGAATATTGAAGTGGACATTGTAACACTCACTGGTTCTTTCTCTTCTCAAAGATGAAGACTGAAACCAGGTGTGTTCCCTTTCTGAGACACAGAAGATCCTCAGTGGGAAGATCCTTATGTTCAGTGATGGTTATGATTTCTTGCATTATTACTGGGTTTAATGGGTGGTGAGTAAATATGTACATTTTGATAACAATGTTGGATGTTTAGTGCGCAGATGAATGGTTTTCTTCCTGAAATATATGTGGTCCTCAGTCATGAAACAAACAGAATGAGTTTGTTGAATGGACACATTGTTCAAGACCATGGTCTTCAAATGTCAGTTTTAAACATTGTTTCAAGTTTGATCTATTTTTACAGTCATTTTTTTGTGTGTGTTTGATTTGTTGTGTATCGCTGTGTCATTATCATCATTACTCTCTATACACCAGTTTTGTCACTAATTTAAAAATAAAAATCAATAAAACTGCTTTATAAAATTCTATGAAGTTTTGATTGTAAATCTTGTGCTCTAATAAAACAAATGCACAAATCCTCTCTGTACTGGGGGTGCACGATATGGACAAGAATGTGATGTGCGATAATGTTCTTGGACATCCCGGTATCAATATTGGTATTGATGTGAAACTCGAGGAATTAAGATTAAAATAAAGAGTGTGTGTGACTCTGAACAGCAGTACATTCATAACCTGAAAATAAGCAGTTTTTACTGTGTAATGAAATCAGAATAATTATATTTATTTTGCAGGTTTCTTCAACAAGAGATATCTCCTTAAATTAGATAAGGAGTATATAAACTGTGATAGTGCATGCAGTTTGTGCAATGCAAGGCTGTATTCCCTGAACCACAGCAAATAACAGTTCAAATAAATAAATCTGAAAGTGAATAATAGATATAGAAATTCACGCTATGACTGACCGGCCTCATCGCCTTCCTGCGCCCCCACCTTTGGAAACCACCACCTTAAATTAAGGTAAAGTTTGTTGTGTTCCCTGTGACGGTACCTACAAGAACTGAGCATGGCCACCTTGTTTAAAACCAACGTATTCTCAGACCCTGTCTCCCTTTGTGGTACAATATTTTCCTCACTTTAAGGGTTCACAATTGGAACTTAAATGATGGAAACAAAAGCCTGAAGGTGAACAAATGCCTTGGACCAAATGTCTAAATCAGTTTAAGCCTCGAATGATCATCTTACTATTTGTAGAATATTCACACATCTACATCTACATCCCGCAGAACAATTCAGAATTTGGACAAAATAATAATAATAATAATAATACAATAAAGAAATCCTTGCTGAGACTATGGACTATGGTGGTTTCTACACTTCAAACCCACACTTTAGTTTTGGGCATGGTGGTCTCAGCCTCATGTGCAGCTGCTTCAGAGCATCCCATTCTACCAGTCAGTGCTTGGCTATGGAGTTATTACAACCGTTGTCTACAATGTGTGCAGCTTAAAGACGCAGACCTCACTAACTACAAACACTGTCCTTACATTTGGACGTTGTGGACATTTGGACATGTATTTAGTTCTACTGGACATAAGGTGGTCACTGCTGGGTTGGTGTTTATTAGACTGAGGTGAGCGAACCATCTCAGAGCAGAGCAGCTGCTGATAACATCACTGTCTAATTTTCATAAACTCTTTCCTTGTTCATACCCTTCCTTTCAGAAATGTCCAGAAACTCATGCTGACGTAGTGTATTTACACCTGTCTGACGCCTGAAAACTGTGAATGCAAATCACCGGCACACATCCTGAACCCACATGACCCTGGTGTTTCCACGTCCTAAAGCCTGTGTTTACGTTCTGGACGTCAGTGTGACCTAATGATTTCAGTGTCTGATATTTATTTCTATTAAATATAATCTACAGGACTGTTTTTATAATATTCTTAACACATAGGAGTCTCTGTAAAACCACACGTGTAAAAATATATGATAATACCATGATGAAACAAATTGAATTACAAATGAAACCAGAAGCACCAGTTGTTACCTTAGTGATATCATGAGCTGAACATCCAGGTACAATGTAAAGCACTGCTGTGCAGAGCCGGTGATTTGAAGCTGGTGAGGGACAGACAGGTGGTCGACTGCATCGAAGACTGCAGGGTGGTCTATGAGAATCAGGACTGATGACATTTTGGTTGGACTTGCACCTTCTGGAAGTGCAGTGAGAACATGATCTGTAGAGTGTGCCAAAGGAGCCGAATTCTTCATCTCATGTGAGTTGTAGTTCAAAGAAATAATTCATAAAATAGAAAATAATTCATTTGAAAAACATGGTTTGTGTGAAACCACTGACACCTCACTACAACAGTCTCAGGGCCCTAAAGGGTTAATATCAAAAACAAGAGGTTGTTGTTGACTGAACGTGTGCTGCACCTGACTTTTATGCAAAACATGTTTTGGTGAAGCAGACGTCCATCAGTCTGGTGTCGGAGGTAAAGAGGAGGGGTTTAGAAAGAGAGAGAGAGAGAGATAACATCACTGTCTGATTTTAATAAACCCGTTCACCTTCGTTCATGTTCCTATTACGTCATCATCAACGTTAAATTTTATACTTCAATTAAAAATGGATAATTCAACCTTACAATATTTGCTGTCCAGTTTCTTGTTGAGTACTTACACTCCTTGTGGCTGAATGCTACCAAATACTCACAGAAAGAGAGTGGTCCTGAGCTCTATATGTCAAATACAAGCGTCTCTTGTCTCTGTCCATGTGATGAGGGGATTTTATGTAAAGTATGTGTAGGTGAAACAGACGATTCTCTCAGACCTATAGGTGAGGTACAGAGGAGGAGTTAGAGAGGTCAGAGATAAGAGAGAGAGGATAGAGAGATACAGAGTCACAGGGAGAAGAGAAGACGACAGAAGTGGACGCCGAGAGGAGAACAGAACCAACACTGAGGTAGGATTCATGTTTCATTAACATTAACTCAGAGCTAAAGAAGCTGCTCCAGTCTTCTGCTGGGGTTAGTTTTCATAGTGGACACTGGATAAAGAGAAAGTTCTACATAGTGACCCAGTTACTGTGAGGTACACACTCCAAAAGAACTGGAGAACTACACTGTGATCTTAAACAGGTTCTAGATACTACCTGAATAATTACATATTTTCAAATATTCCATAATTATTTTGGATATTGAACATTTTCTAGTGTGAATTATGATTAAAATTAAAATCTATGAAAATTACATTAAGCAACGTTACTAAATTACACTTGGATCCCAAACTGGTTCTAGAATTTTTCTGAACATTTTAAGGTATAAAACAGAGAAAGATGAAGTATTGTGTAAAAGATCCCTCAAGTCTAGAATTCTACAATTTTAATATAAAAAAATAAAGTTTGGATTTATTACCAGAGTTAGAGTCTAGAGATAAAATCTGTGAAAACACAGGTAATGAAGTTACAGGGGTGTTTTACACACTCTTCACAATATACACAGGTTCACACTCATTTACAACACTCTCATTGGTTAGTCACTAACATTTCTAAAAATGTTTAATACAGGTATCTACCTATATCTGATATTTGGTCCACAGTGTACATCCAACTAAAAAAACCCCTAAAACAATTTCTGCTTTCGATATTTTATCATTGTCATCTTCCACAAAAGAGTGAAATAAACATTCGGGAAACATTCAAATTAAAGGTATTTATATCCGTCTCAACTTTTAACACGAAACATATCGTTACTGATTCATCAACTTACTTCTGTGCTGTGTTGATTCAGTTCATTTGATCTAATATTTTCTACTGCTTCATATATCCTCATATAGCATTTTTAAAAAGGTTTTCTTCCTCTATATTTCATTTCATCTTATACTGTCACTATCAAAAACTAATCAAATAAATGAAAAAAAAAAACATTGATCTCCAAAAAAAGTGATATAAAAAAGTGATAGATTTGTTTCTTAGTAATTTTTGAGCATTTCTATTGGTTCATTCATCAAGAGTTCTTGAAATCCTTAATCCTTTTTTCTCCTCTAGACAGTGACAATATCCATTAATTTATTTCCATGTAAACCTTTTATGTTTGCCAGGATGCTGTTGTAAATAAGAACAAGGGTAAAACATATATAAATAAATAAATAAAATGTAAACATAAAATTGACCAGGGGAATCATTCTAGATTTTAATATAATCCCTACATTCAGAAAACATACTATTGGTAAACTTTCATATTTTATTGCTGATGTTCACAAATATGTAAAGTATAATTCTTCTGAATTTTCTTTTAGAAATGGACCTGAGGAGCATTTTCATCTTGTTCCTTTTCTCAGGTCAGAGATTGTTTCTGTTTGTACGTGTGATTTTTATGTATATTTTTAATTTTTTTCTAAAGAGTTGGTAGATAGTGGTTGCACAGTGGTGCAGCTTGTTGTGTCTCAGCTCCAGGGACCTGGAGGTTGTGGGTTCGAGTCCCGCTCCGGGTGACTGTCTGTGAGGAGTGTGGTGTGTTCTCCCTGTGTCTGCACGGGTTTCCTCCGGGTGAGGGTCTGTGAGGATTGTGGTGTGTTCTCCCTGTGTCTGTGTGGGTTTCCTCCAGGTGAGGGTCTGTGAGGAGTGTGGTGTGTTCTCCCTGTGTCTGTGTGGGTTTCCTCCGGGTGACTGTCTCTGAGGAGTGTGGTGTGTTCTCCCTGTGTCTGTGTGGGTTTCCTCCGGGTGACTGTCTGTGAGGAGTGTGGTGTGTTCTCCCTGTGTCTGTGTGGGTTTCGTCCAGGTGAATGTCTGTGAGGAGTGTGGTGTGTTCTCCCTGTGTCTGTGTGGGTTTCCTCCGGGTGATTGTCTGTGAGGAGTGTGGTGAGTTCTCCCTGTGTCTGTGTGGGTTTCCTTCGGGTGACTGTCTGTGAGGAGTGTGGTGTGTTCTCCCTGTGTCTGCGTTGGTTTCCTCCGGGTGATTGTCTGTGAGGAGTGTGGTGAGTTCTCCCTGTTTCTGTGTGGGTTTCCTCCGGGTGACTGTCTGTGAGAAGTGTTGTGTGTTCTCCCCGTGTCTGCGTGGGTTTCCTTCAGGTGAATGTCTGTGAGGTGTGTGGTGTGTTCTCTCTGTGTCTGCGTGGGTTTCCTCCGGATGACTGTGTGAGAGGAGTGTGGTGTGTTCTCCCTGTGTCTGCGTGGGTTTCCTCTGAGTGACTGTCTGTGAGGAGTGTGGTGTGTTCTCCCTGTGTCTGCGTGGGTTTCCTGTGAGGAGTGTGGTGTGTTCTCCCTGTGTCTGCGTGGGTTTCCTCCAGGTGACTGTCTGTGAGGAGTGTGGTGTGTTCTCCCTGTGTCTGCGTGGGTTTCCTCTGAGTGACTGTCTGTGAGGAGTGTGGTGTGTTCTCTCTGTGTCTGCTTGGATTTCCTCCGGGTGACTGTCTGTGAAGAGTGTGGTGCGTTCTCCCTGTGTCTGCGTGGGTTTCCTCCGGGTGACTCTCTGTGAGGAGTATGGTGTGTTCTCCCTGTGTCTGCGTGTGTTTCCTCCGGGTGACTGTCTGTGAGGTGTGTGGTGTGTTCTCCCCGTGTCTGCGTGGGTTTCCTCCGGGTGACTCTCTGTGAGGAGTGTGGTGTGTTCTCCCTGTGTCTGCGTGTGTTTCCTCTGGGTGATTGTCTGTGAGGAGTGTGGTGAGTTCTCCCTGTGTCTGTATGGGTTTCCTTCGGGTGACTGTCTGTGAGGTGTGTGGTGTGTTCTCCCCGTGTCTGCGTGGGTTTCCTCCGGGTGACTGTCTGTGAGGAGTGTGGTGTGTTCTCCCTGTGTCTGCGTGGGTTTCCTCTGAGTGACTGTCTGTGAGGAGTGTGGTGTGTTCTCCCTGTGTCTGCTTGGATTTCCTCCGGGTGACTGTCTGTGAGGAGTGTGGTGTGTTCTCTCTGTGTCTGCTTGGATTTCCTCCGGGTGACTGTCTGTGAAGAGTGTGGTGTGTTCTCCCTGTGTCTGCGTGGGTTTCCTCCGGGTGACTGTCTGTGAGGAGTGTGGTGTGTTCTCCCTGTGTCTGCGTGGGTTTCCTCTGAGTGACTGTCTGTGAGGAGTGTGGTGTGTTCTCCCTGTGTCTGCTTGGATTTCCTCCGGGTGACTGTCTGTGAGGAGTGTGGTGTGTTCTCTCTGTGTCTGCTTGGATTTCCTCCGGGTGACTGTCTGTGAAGAGTGTGGTGTGTTCTCCCTGTGTCTGCATGGGTTTCCTTCCGGTGACTGTCTGTGAGGAGTGTGGTGTGTTCTCCCTGTGTCTGCGTGGGTTTCCTCCGGGTGACTGTCTGTGAGGAGTGTGGTGTGTTCTCCCTGTGTCTGCGTGGGTTTCCTCTGAGTGACTGTCTGTGAGGAGTGTGGTGTGTTCTCCCTGTGTCTGCGTGGGTTTCCTGTGAGGAGTGTGGTGTGTTCTCCCTGTGTCTGCATGGGTTTCCTTCCGGTGACTGTCTGTGAAGAGTGTGGTGTGTTCTCCCTGTGTCTGCGTGGGTTTCCTCCGGGTGACTGTCTGTGAGGAGTGTGGTGTGTTCTCCCTGTGTCTGCGTGGGTTTCCTCTGAGTGACTGTCTGTGAGGAGTGTGGTGTGTTCTCCCTGTGTCTGCTTGGATTTCCTCCGGGTGACTGTCTGTGAGGAGTGTGGTGTGTTCTCTCTGTGTCTGCTTGGATTTCCTCCGGGTGACTGTCTGTGAAGAGTGTGGTGTGTTCTCCCTGTGTCTGCGTGGGTTTCCTCCGGGTGACTGTTTGTGAGGAGTGTGGTGTGTTCTCTCTGTGTCTGCGTGGGTTTCCTCCAGGTGACTGTCTGTGAGAAGTGTGGTGTGTTCTCCCTGTGTCTGCGTGAGTTTCCTTCAGGTGAATGTCTGTGAGGTGTGTGGTGTGTTCTCCCTGTGTCTGCATGGGTTTACTCCGGGTGACTGTCTGTGAGCAGTGTGGTGTGTTCTCTCTGTGTCTGCGTGGGTTTCCTCCGGGTGACTGTCTGTGAGCAGTGTGGTGTGTTCTCTCTGTGTCTGCGTAGGTTTCCTCTGAGAGACTGTCTGTGAGGAGTGTGGTGTGTTCTCCCCGTGTCTGCTTGGATTTCCTCCGGATGACTGTCTGTGAGGAGTGTGGTGTGTTCTCCCTATGTCTGCATGGGTTTCCTGTGAGGAGTGTGGTGTGTTCTCCCTGTGTCTGCGTGGGTTTCCTCCGGGTGACTGTCTGTGAGGAGTGTGGTGTGTTCTCTCTGTGTCTGCATGGGTTTTCTCTGAGTGAATGTCTGTGAGGAGTGTGGTGTGTTCTCCCTGTGTCTGCTTGGATTTCCTCCGGGTGACTGTCTGTGAGGAGTGTGGTGTGTTCTCCCCGTGTCTGCGTGGGTTTCCTCCGGGTGACTGTCTGTGAGGAGTGTGGTGTGTTCTCTCTGTGTCTGCATGGGTTTCCTCCGGGTGACTGTCTGTGAGGAGTGTCGTGTGTTTTCCCTATGTCCGGGTGCTACAGTTTCCTCCCATGCTCCAAAAAGACACGTTGGTAGGTGGATTGCCAACTGAAGTGTCCATAGGTGTGAATGTGTGAGTGTGTGTTGCCCTGTGAAGGATTGGTGCCTTCCCGCCTTCCAGGGTGTATTCCCGCCTTACACCCCATAATTCCTGATAGGGTCCATACCCACCGTGACCCTGAACTGGATAAGGGTTACCGACAATGAATAAATTATGCATTAATTTATTATTATGACCTACACACAATAGTCATAATAATTTCTACATAAAGTCAACTTCATATGTTGTTGTTTAAGACATTAGCAGATGTAGCAGTGATCACTAGCTAAATGGTATTGCTGCTTTGGGATATATTTGTAAATTACTGCTTGGACCCCAGATATTGCCACTAATGGATATACAGTTACAGTGCATGTATTCACTATACATTTGCATGTTTCTGGCCAAGTATCAGCATAAAATCTAGTAAAACATGTCAGGTAACAACACTGATGGTATTTGTCTAGTACTTTTGTTGTTTTAGAGAGTATTGGATGAACCAGTGGTGATTGTTTGTTTAAACATTGTGTGGAAATCAAATCAAATCAAAATGTATTTAGATACTGCGTTTTACAGTTGATGATGTCAAAAAGCAGCTTTACAGAATTTGTAAAACACTAAAGTGTGTTCATTTCCACTAAACTAGACTTTATTTGGTTTTCTTTACAGCTGTGTGTGGAGTGTCTGTATACTCTCCTTATCAGTATGTTCTTGTGAATGAAGCTAAAAAGTGGACTGAATCTCAGAGCTACTGCAGACAAAACTACACTGATCTGGCCACCGTCAACAATATGGAGGAGATGAAGAACCTGAACACGACTCTCAAAGATAAAACTACCAGCTCAGTGTGGATCGGTCTAAACAGAGGGAGCACTGAGAGATGGCTGTGGTCTCTGGCTGATGGAGATTTGTACAGAGAGGGAGAGAAGTACAGGAACTGGAACTTGGGACAACCAGACAATGCTGGAGGGATAGAGTACTGTGGAACAATATTTGTAAATATAGCACACCCTTTTGTGTGTTATGACGGTAAGAACTCCCAGATTCAGATTCATTAAAAGTATTATCACTTCATTAAATGGATATGGAAAATTGTAAATTCTGACTGAATCAATGTTTCAGAAAAGAACAGCACTGACAGATATATATTTATGAATGAGACAAAGACCTGGCATGATGCTCAGAGCTACTGCAGAGAACACTACACAGATCTGGTCACTGTGAGGAACTGGATGGAGAACCAGGAGATCTGGAATTTATCACAGTCATCTCAAAACAACGATGATTTCTGGATCGGTCTGTTCAACGACTCCTGGCAGTGGTCAGATCATAGTAACTCCTCATTCCGATACTGGACATCTGGACCAGATAATTATGGTGAAAATCAGAAGCAAATGTGTGCCATGGTTTCCGAGGACGGTCAGTGGACTAATCAGACCTGTGATGAGGAGCTCCCCTTCGTCTGCCAAGAGAGTGAGTCATGATTCACAGATTCAATATTCATGAGATTATATTATATATATATAATCATTATATTATATTATATATAATCATTTAACATTTTAAAATCAACTATTATGCTGAACTGCACTGTGTTGTCTCCAGAAACACTTCTGTTGGTGAATCTGACTCTGCCCTGGAAAGACGCTCTGAGATACTGCAGGGAGCACCATGTGGACCTGGTCTCAGTTCACTCTGAAGAGGTCCAGTCCTGGGTGATGGAGGTGGCTCAGAAAGCCTCCACTGATCACGTTTGGCTGGGGCTACGTCACACCTGCACCCTCAGCTTCTGGTTCTGGGTCAGTGGAGAGTCCATCTGCTACCAGAAGTGGGCTCCAGGGAACGGCACCGGGGGAGAAGACTGTGGTTCTGGAGAGAGATCTGGAGCAGTGGAATCGAGTGGAGGACAGCAGTGGATCAGTCTGCCACAGAACCAGCAGCTCAACTTCATCTGCACCAACTACTGAGGTCAGTTACACTTTGTTTGTCACTGGAATATTGAAGTGGACATTGTAACACTCACTGGTTCTTTCTCTTCTCAAAGATGAAGACTGAAGCCAGGTGTGTTCCCTTTCTGAGACACAGAAGACCCTCAGTGGGAAGAGCCTTATGTTCAGTGATGTTTATGATTTCTTGCATTATTACTGGGTTTAATGGGTGGTGAGTAAATATGTACATTTTGATAACAATGTTGGATGTTTAGTGCGCAGATGAATGGTTTTCTTCCTGAAATATATGTGGTCCTCAGTCATGAAACAAACAGAATGAGTTTGTTGAATGGACACATTGTTCAAGACCATGGTCTTTAAATGTCAGTTTTAAACATTGTTTCAAGTTTGATCTATTTTTACATTTCTTTTTTTATTTTGTGTGCTTTTTTATTCTGTGTATCGCTGTATCATCATCATTACTGTTTATACACCAATTCTGTCACCAATTTATTAAAAAAAAACAATAAAATACTGTATAAAATATGAAATTTTGACTGTGAATCATAATGTCATCATGCTCTACTAAAACAAATACAAAAGTCATCTCTGTACAACTTGTTTTATAAAATATGGATCAGTCATTGTTTAATTTATGTGTAAAACAACAGAAACATGCTAGGAACAACAGACAAATAAAATAAAGTTATTATTATAGCTGTTTTATGTAAGATAGTTTGGTTAAAATGAAATGAAGAAAGATTTTTGAGGCAAGAAATATATGCAGTAACTCAAGGGCTGTGTGTGGGTGGTACAATATGTTACTGGTTGTACATATGTCTTATATATAAATGCCACACACAGGTCTAAAACAGGTCCAGCTTCATGGGTTGGTTACAAGAGGGTCTGAGAATCTCAAACACAATGGCAACATTAAAGTGATTAGAGTTTGACCGAATGGTAGATCGTTAAGTTACAGCCTCAGAAAACACACCCTACACCTGGTGTTTACAGAGGAATCTTAGGATACTCTGACTCACCCACAATTATCAGATTCACCCACAAAAATCAGGACCGTCCTCAGTATCTTCTTGGTGCACACGCCCTCTAACTGACCTATATTAATTCATTCATCATCTGTAACCCTTATCCAGTTCAGGGTTGTGGTGTGTCCAGAGCCTACCTGGAATCATGGGGCACAAGGCAGGAACACACCCTGGAGGGGGCGGACCTATATTTGTTGATCAAAATTGATTAGTTTATAGCGTCTAATGATTTTATCACACAGTCCTCAACACCAACTCATATGTTTCAGAAGTAACACAACTACACTCCACCAATCTCCAGAAAATACAGAGAGCCCACCCTGCTCGGTATTGACTGTTTGCACCTGGAGCAGGACGCCAGACTTTTAAACCATAACAGACATGTAAGACCTCTTCAGATTCTGTCTGTAACAATCACTAACACAGTCTCAGGACAGGCGCCGCACCTGAGAAAAATTCCAAAAGAGAATCCATTGTCCACAATGCCACAGTAAACATGCCTTTATTTCCTGAGTATTTTCCTGTTCTGGAGCTCATGGTGCCCCTGCAGTGGGGAGTTTTGCTGTAAACTCTTTGTGAATTCTAAATTCAGGGCGTTCCTTCTTAGAGTCAGTGTAGCTGTGGACCAATGAGAGGCTGCTGTCTGTCAGCGGGGTCCTATCACCCGGGGGAGGGGTGCACCTCACTCTCTGGGCCCGTGAGAGGGAGGTAGCACCCCAGAGGTGCACAGTAAAGGGGTGCTTATGACTGAAAGAGCACTATGGAACACCTTCCAGACCAAAATATTTTAAAATAAACTCAAATGTACTTGTTTTTATCACAGAACAACCAAATAAAACCTCCATGGTTTTGTGACTATTTTAAACTTTTTGGCCCTTTGAGGTACATATTGTCTACTTTCAGAAAATGGTGAGTAAATTCCATAATACGTTATTGTTCTTGCTTAAAATTATGTAAGTTGTCTTACAAGTAAATAAATAGCTGGTCTATTATCCTCAGCACCCAGTAACACATTGTTTACCCCTAAAATTATAGGCACTTGTTTGGTTTTCACTTTTTTATCTGTCTTTAAATTATTGAAACTTAAATGATGAAAACAAAAGCGTGAAGGTGAACGAATGCTTTGGACCAAATGTCTAAATCAGTGTAAGCCTCGAATGATCATCCTACTATTTGTAGAACATTCACACATCTACAACCCCAGAACATCAGAAGTCCCTGCTGAGACTATTGGTGTTTCTACACTTCAAACCCACACTTTAGTTTTGGGCATGGTGGTCTCAGCCTCATGTGCAGCTGCTTCAGAGCATCACATTCTACCAGTCAGTGCTTGGCTTTGGAGTTATTACAACCGTTGTCTACAATGTGTGCAGCTTAAAGACGCAGACCTCACTAACTACAAACACTGTCCTTACATTTGGACGTTGTGGACATTTGGACATGTATTTAGTTCTACTGGACATAAGGTGGTCACTGCTGGGTTGGTGTTTATTAGACTGAGGTGAGCACACCATCTCAGAGCAGAGCAGCTGCTGATAACATCACTGTCTAATTTTCATAATCTCTTTCCTTGTTCATACCCTTCCTTTCAGAAATGTCCAGAAACTCATGCTGACGTAGTGTGTTTACACCTGTCTGACGCCTGTAAACTGTGAATGCAAATCACCGGCACACATCCTGAACCCACATGACCCTGGTGTTTCCACGTCCTAAAGCCTGTGTTTACGTTCTGGACGTCAGTGTGACCTAATGATTTCAGTGTCTGATATTTATTTCTATTAAATATAATCTACAGGACTGTTTTTATAATATTCTTAACACATAGGAGTCTCTGTAAAACCACACGTGTAAAAATATATGATAATACCATGATGAAACATATAAAATTAGAAATGAAACCAGAAGCACCAGTTGTTACCTTAGTGATATCATGAGCTGAACATCCAGGTACAATGTAAAGCACTGCTGTGCAGAGCCGGTGATTTAAAGCTGGTGAGGGACAGACAGGTGGTCGACTGTATCGAAGACTGCAGGGTGGTCTATGAGAATCAGGACTGATGACATCTTGGTTGGTCTTGCACCTTCTGGAAGTGCGGTGAGAACATGATCTGTAGAGTGTGCCAAAGGAGCCGAATTCTTCATCTCATGTGAGTTGTAGTTCAAAGAAATAATTCATAAAATAGAAAATAATTCATTTGAAAAACTTGGTTTGTGTGAAACCACTGACACCTCACTACAACAGTCTCAGGGCCCTAAAGGGTTAATATCAAAAACAAGAGGTTGTTGTTGACTGAACGTGTGCTGCACCTGACTTTTATGCAAAACATGTTTTGGTGAAGCAGACGCCCATCAGTCTGGTGTCAGAGGTAAAGAGGAGGGGCTTGGAGAGAGAGAGAGAGAGAGAGAGAGAGAGAGAGAGAGAGAGAGACAGAGAGAGAGAGAGAGATAAAATCACTGTCTGATTTTAATAAACCTGTTCACCTTCATTCATGTTTAATGATGTAGCTGCACTCTTTTAGCTACTTGATTCTCCCATGCACCACTAGACTCAAATTCAGTCATCATTTCCTTTCACTTACAGAGCTCCTCACTTGACACTGCAAAAATAAAAAAATTAAAAACTTTCATCAGACTACATAGTTCTAGATACAAATGGCAAGTTCCAACATAACATGACACCTTCATAAAGCAGTCATATTTAGGTAGGTGTCACAGTCACACAGCTCCAGGGACCTGAAGGTTGTGGGTTCAATTCCTGCTCCGGGTGACTGTCTGTGAGGAGTTGGTGTGTTCTCCCCGTGTTTGTGTGGGTTTCCTCCGGGTGCTCCGGTTTCCTCCCACAGTCCTAAAACACACATTGGTAGGTGTGTCTGTGTTGCCCTGTGAAGGACTGGCGCCCCCTCCAGGGTGTATTCCTGCTTTGCGCCCAATGATTCCAGGTAGGCTCTGGACCCACCATGACCCTGAACTGGATAAGGGTTACAGATAATGAATGAATGAATGAATGCTGTGCTGAACTTTCCTATGTTTCACTGACCTCTGTCCTGTTGTCTCCAGATAAACTGGTGTTGGTGAATCAGACTCTGACCTGGTGGGATGCAGGGAGAACCACAGGGACCTGGTCTCAGTTCACTCTGAGGAGGTCCAGTCCTGGGTGATGGAGATCAGATCAGATCAGATCAGAAAGCCTCCACTGATTACGTTTGGCTGGGGCTATGTCACACCTACAGACAGGTTTTGTTACCTTCTGGTTCTGGGTCAGTGTTTTCTCCCTCTGCTGCCAGAACTGTGCTCCAGGGAATGGGACCGGGGGAAATGACTGTGGTTCTGGAGAGAGATCTGGAGCGGTGGAATCGAGTGGAGGACAGCAGTGGGTCAGTCTGCCTGAGACCCAGACACTCAACTTCATCTGCACCAACTACTGAGGCCAGTTACACTTTATTTGTTACTGGAATATTGAAGTGGACATTGTAACCCTCACTGGTTCTTTCTCTTCTCAAAGATGAAGACTAGAAGTTAGGTGTGTTCCCTCTTCAGTTTCAGAAGATCCTGAGACTTGTTTATCTGGGCATTCTTGTATAATTCATCGCGTTTAAAATACATGTGATTAGAATGTAGGTTGTTTGTTGTGCAGATTGGAACTTTCTGCTTCCTGAAATTTCAGCAAACCTCATGAAACAAGCAGACTGGTTTTGAATGGACACAGGTGAATTGTAAAGCATGGTTTATGCTAATTTCAGTTTTGATTTTTTTTATTCTATCTCAGCAAATGTATGATGAACAGAAATTTTGCATTGTGTTACTGTGTAACTACATTTAGAAAGAAAATATATGATTTCCATTCAAGGAAATGAACATCAGATTCATGTACCATTCAATGTGTAAACATTTTCATAATTATATCAGTTTAGGATTAAATTATTAAATAATTAAATGAATACATTATATTATAGATTAATCATAAAGCTGACAGGGTAAAACATTCTTGAGTAAAGACAATTTTTATAATTCATTTTTAAACTTTGTTTTTTTTTTTCCATCTATATTTCATGGACTTTTTGCAATATTATATATGTATTTTAAACATAAATACTTCACTATGCTGCTGTGTTATCATCATATATCTCTATATACCTGTGTTGTCAAATACTGTGGAATTTTAATTCATGTTATACTTTGATTGATTGATTTTTTTTATGCAAATGATACACTGTGAAACTGTGCAGCTTGATTTAACTCTGTAAACCTGTTCTGTTACCGCCTTTGTTAAATAAACTTTACTATATGGAATAGAGTGAATTTTGGTTGTAATTAATATTATTATTGTTTCTATTTAAATATATATGATATAGCAGTTTATGATTGAATAATTCTGTGGAAAAACGTTTGTTTTAGATCATTCATTCGGTCATTCACCTGTCGACACACCCTGAAGGCGCACAGAAAAAAACAGAATGAACATGGGGAAAGGTCAGGTTCTGATGGTGGATGACCTCCCAACTCATTCCAAACATGTTCGATGGTGCTCTATCACTCCAGAGAACAGAGTTCCACTGTTCCACAGCCCAGTGCTGGGACTGTGGTGGTTTGTTCTACCAATCTAATTCATCCTTAGCTTTGGTATGGTCTCAGCCTCATGTGCATCTGCTTCAGAGCTCCAAATTCTAGTCAATGCTTTTAAAGTCAATGCTTTTCTACAGAGATGTTATGACTTGTGTCCACAGTGAGTGAACCCTAAAGACTCACTTCACTAACTTTAACATTTGGTGGATGTTTGGAAATATATTTAGTTCTATTGGATATAACAAGGTGGTCAATGCTGTGTTTGTGCTGGTAGATGGACGTATTTAAAGCATCTCAGAGCAGAGCAGAGCAGCTGCTGATAACATTTGTGACTAATTTTAATAAAAAGTTTCCTCTGTTCTCAGAGAGTCACATTAGATGTTATTACAATAACCCAGAGTTTATCATCAATAGCTATAAAAACTTCAGTCCAGGAATGTACATTCAATAAGGTAATTGAGAACTAACACTGTTTGTGGCTTAATTCCATCAAATCCTCCCTGAAAATGGACTGGATCAGTCTAAAGGGTTGATAACAAACACAATCGACTCTTGTCACTGAGCGTGTGTTGAAGGAGTTTATGCAAAGTGGCTTTCCTCGAAACAGACAATGACTCAGACCTATATGTGATGTAAAGGAGGGCGTGGAGAGATCAGAGATAAGAGAGAGAGGATAGAGAGAGATACAGAGTCACAGACAGAAGAGAAGACGACAGAAGTGGACGCAGAGAGGAGAACAGAACCAACACCGAGGTAGGATTCATGTTTCATTAACATTAACTCAGAGCTAAAGAAGCTGCTCCAGTCTTCTGCTGGGGTTAGTTTTCATAGTGGACACTGGATAAAGAGAAAGTTCTACATAGTGACCCAGTTACTGTGAGGTACACACTCCAAAAGAACTGGAGAATTACTTTGAGAAACATCACTAAACTACACTGAGATCCTAAACAGGATCTAGATAATACAAAAGAAAGTATACAATATTAATACAAAGATCTTATGGAGTTTATTGGGTTTAAGAGTCTAGTGTTTGGGATGTTTACAGATTAATGTTTACTTTATTCCCAGAGGGAGACCTATGGTGGAAACAACAGTTTAGTGTTAAATAAAGAGAAAATTATTTTTCTTGTTTAATTATGTCTTCCACTGCTGAAGTCATGTGAGAGCTGAAACAGGGAGGCAAACTAAATTTTTCTGGGGAGGAGTTCAGTGTGGCTTGTGTGTGAAGCCAAACCCCGCCCCCCACACCTGACCTGACAGGGAAATGTCTGTGGAGTAAAACTAATAACTTACAACAATATTCCTGAGATTTTCAAGATGTTTTCTGAGTAAATTTTAGGAAAGAGAACAAACCTACAACATTTGTCTAAAACTATAGAAATGTAATTCAAAACTTGTGAAGTATTTACCTCTTTTATTCACTTTACAGCATTTATTTACTTCTGTAATATTTCTGTAAGGATTTTATTTCTGTGAAAAAAAATGTAACATCACTTTCTCTTTTCTTTTAGAAATGAACCCGAAGTGCATTTCCATACTTTTCCTTTTCTCTGGTCAGTGATTGTTTATATTTTTTTCTAAAGAATTAAAATTTGGAAATGGTATAATGTATTAATTATGTTCTACTCACAATATTCTTTATTATTTCTACAGAAGAAGAGGACATGTTGTTGTTTAAGTCCTAATCTTATCAGTGAACTCTATGTAAGAGATAATGGCTCATGGGGCTCTAAATAGAAACTAGTGCTTGGACCTCAAATTGCCACCAGTGTCTGTATTATTACAGCAGCTATTTTTACTATTAATTAATGGATGTAAATGGTATAAAACCTGAGATTAACCTGTGAAATACCAGTAAAAATGGCATGTAATAATGCCAGTGGTATTGTCCAGTAATATGTGTGCCATTCTGGTGTAGAATGTGAAGACAAGGCAATTTTGACAAGACAATCACTTAAAATCACTCATGCTCATGTTCTTCACAGGTTTGTGTAGGGTATCTGCTCATGTTCCTTATCAATATCACTTTGTGAATGAGAATAAAACCTGGACTGAAGCTCAGAGCTACTGCAGAGAGACCCACACTGATCTGGCCACCATCAACAACATGGAGGAGATGATGAACCTGAACATGACTCTCAAAGATAAAACTACCAGCTCAGTGTGGATCGGTCTACAGATAGGGGACACTGGGAGATGGCTGTGGTCTCGGGCTGATGGAGGTCTCTACAGTGAGGGAGAGATGTATCAGAACTGGAGCAGTCGAGAACCAAACAACGATAAAGGGAGAGAGTTCTGTGTTGGAATGTATCACTCTGATGGAACCTGGTTTGATATCAGCTGTGAGACACCGTACAGTTTTGTGTGTTATGACGGTAAGAACTTCCAGATACTAGTTCATGTAAAACACTATCACACACAAAAAAGGCAACTTAATATTACTTTGTAAAATATTTTAACATTAGTGATTCTCTCAGTGTCGTTGGTGGGTGTTAAAGAAAGAGACATTTATTAATGTTTATAAAATGTCTGTTTCAGAAACAAAGACAAACTCTGATAGATACAAATTCACTCAAGACAAAAAGTACTGGCCTGATGCTCAGAGCTACTGCAGAGAACATTATACAGATCTGGTCAGTGTGAGGAACCAGACGGAGAACCAGGTGATCTGGAAATTGGATAAAAATTCAATTGAGTTTTTCTGGATCGGTCTGTTCAATGACTCCTGGCAGTGGTCAGATCAGAGTAAATCCTCATTCAGATACTGGAGGTCTGGACCAGATAATTATGGTAAAAATGGACAGCAGCAGTGTGCCGTAGTGACTGAGGACGGTAAGTGGACTAATCTGACCTGTGACAACAAGCTCCCCTTCGTCTGCCGAGAGAGTGAGTCATGATTCACTGATTCAATAATGTGTTCATGAACTTCTGAAATTAATTTAATGATCAAATGTTGTGCTGAACTTTCCTGTGTTTCACTGACCTCTGTTCTGTTGTCTCCAGATGAGCTGGTGTTGGTGAATCAGACTCTGACCTGGAAAGAAGCTCTGAGATACTGCAGGGAGAACCATATGGACCTGGTCTCAGTTCATTCTAAGGAGGTCCAGTCCTGGGTGATGGAGGTGGCTCAGAAAGCCTCTACTGATCATGTTTGGCTGGGGCTACGTCACACCTGCACCCTCAGCTTCTGGTTCTGGGTCAGTGGAGAGTCCATTTGCTACCAGAACTGGGCTCCAGGGAACGGGACTGGGAGAGAAGACTGTGGTTCTGGAGAGAGATCTGGAGCAGTGGAATCAAGTGGAGGACAGCAGTGGGTCAGTCTGCCACAGAACCAACAGCTCAACTTCATCTGCACCAACTATGAAGGTTAGTTACACTTTGTTTCTAGAAAGGTTGTGTTCTCCGGTGTTGACCAGAGAAGGACATGTTGCTCCTTGTGACTCTTGGTTCCTCCTTGTGATGAGGGATTTTGTCTTTTGCCTTTGACTCGCAAGAGGCTTGGACCTGGATCTCTGTAAATCTACTTTGAGAAAACATTCTGTTGTTAAAAGTTTTATATAAAACACAAATTTATCGGCTGGTTCATTGTCTGAATATTGAAGTGGTATTTTAATCTCGACTATTTTGTTTCTTTTTTAAAAATGAAGACTGAAGTAAGGTGTGCTCCCCCTTCAGGACAGAGTGAGAAGATGATCTGCTTCACTGATTTATTATTATTATTTTTTTAACAATAATAAGATTATATTCTATATAATATAATTTAGACGTTTGGTGTGTAGCTTGAACTTTTCTTCTTTCTGAACTCTTCCTCAGTACTGAAACAAGCAGGATCAGTTTCTTGAAAAAGCACAGACTGTTTCAGTAATGATCTCTGCAATATATCTATCTATATCCATCTGTATCAACTGGATAAGAGGTTACAGACAATGAATGAATCATTAACACATTTACATTTATAGAACTGAGAGATTTTAAATTGGTGTCATTTGTAAACTTGGTTTTATCTGTTTGTATAATCCTTCTTGAATATCAGTTGTTCTAAGTGTAAATGATGTTGTGCTGCTTTGTGTCATCATATCTCTGTATAGAAGATATGTCAAATTTGATGCAATTATGATGCAAATATGTATTTCTTTATTTTAATACTTCAATAAAACACACCTGGAAATCAACCCTGTAAAAATTGTTTATGAAGCATTTGCTTGTTTATATTTTTGACCTGTGCATGAAACAACAGACACGTCAAGAATGAGACATACAAAATAAATAAATAAATATATAAATAACTGCACAATGTAAATTTCACATTTAAATGTACTTTAAACCTTAAGATGTAGCTCCCCTAAAAGATATTCTATTCTCACAATGTCAAACTTGTTACAGCAGAAGAGTCATTTTTGGTGCCATATAAAACATTTTTCTATAAAAAGGTGCCACACAGACCCATCCATAGGACATTCTCCATCAGTCTGAAGAACCCCAGGTTCTTAAAGTGTTCAGGGTTTTATATAGAACCATTTTCTTTACTAAAAAACACTTGTACAACCATCAACTTTATTTGTATAAATCATTTACTTTCTACTGCAAAAATGTTAAACCTAAACCTGGGATTCTTAGGACACTGTGGCATTGAGTTAAAAGTCTTTGCTTTTGGAAAATTTGATTGGATTTTTGCACACCAACATTATTGGGGTGAGCTTCTGAAGTTGGACCACATCCAAACTCATGCTAAACGTATTATGTGGTGCTACGTCACTCCAGAGAACACAGTTCCACTGTACCACTGACATAGGTATGGTGGTCTCACATTCTATCAGTTAATGCTTTTCCATAGAGATACTACACTTTATGTCCACAATGGGTGAACCCTAAAAAATCAGACCACACTAACTGTAAAATGTGGCCTTACTTTTGGACATTGTGGACATTTATTTACTTCTATTGGATAAAGTGGTCAATGTTGTCTTAGTGTTGGTAGATTGACATATGTAAAGTATCTCAGAGCAGAGCAGCTGCTGATAACATCGGTGTCTACTTTTAATAAAATGAGAGTCACGCAAGCTGTTATTACAATAACTCAGAGTTTATCATCAATAACTATAAAAACAGCAGTCCTGAAACATACATCCAATAAGGTACTATTTGCTGAGCAGATGCTTGTTGGGAACTAATATTCCATCAAATCCTCACAGAACTAAACAGGGTCAGTTTAAATGTTTGATATGAAACAGTCAACTCTTGTCACTGAGAGTGTGATGAAGGAGTTTATGCAAAGTGTCTTTCCCCAAAACAGACAATGGCTCAGACCTATATGTGATGTAAAGAAGGGTGTGGAGAGATCAGAGATGATAGAGAGAGGATAGAGAGAGATACAGAGTCACAGGGAGAAGAGAAGATGACAGAAGTGTCTATCGTCACAGGTACGTCACTTCCGGCTGACTACTCGCGTGCTTGATTTGAAATTGTTTGCTGTTTGTCGCTGTTTTAGTCCTCTAGACGTTTATTTACAATCTCTATTGCATATTCTTTGGCATTGCTTATCCTAGTGTGCTGTCTTCATCATTCCTAACCCACCGTGCTTCTTAACTTCATTTTTTTCGTACATATTATTTCTCATTGTTTATTTTTCTCTCTTCATGGCGCCTGCCGAGGAACGAGCCCTTTCTGAGCTCGGCGCGGAGCTCGAGCAGCTCGGTCGCCGGATTCAGCGTCTCTTGGAGAAGCAGACGGAGCTCCAGCGGGAGAAGACGAGACTCGAGGCAGCCCGCGACGCCTCCTACGTGGCCGTCGCCTCTCCGGCTCCTCTGCCGCGGCGGTTTGCGGGGGTACCCATCTACACGCCTGCACCGGGATGGGAGCGCCAGCGTGGGCGTGGGAAGCCGAGGCCGTCCCCCCCTCCACCGCAGCCAGTCTTCACTTCTGCCAACCGGTTTGAGGTGCTCAGCTCCTGGCCTTCACCTGCTCCAGCGCCGAAGACTAAACAGGACGGTGTTCTTATTATTGGTGATTCAATAGTTAGACATTTAAAAGTGCCGGGGATAAAGAGTAATGCAACCGTGTCTTGTCTCCCAGGCGCACGTGTCCTGGACGTTGCCAGGCGTCTTCCGTCGGCGCTTCGGCAGCGCGAGGACTTCGGCACCGTCGTTCTCCACGTGGGAACGAACGACATCTCCGCCCGCCGCAGCGAGGTCCTGAAGGAGCACTACCGTTCGCTTCTGGATACCGCTCGGAAGAAGACGGATGCTAGGATCATCGTCTCTGGCCCCCTGCCCACCTACCGTCGAGGATGCGAGGCGTTTAGCAGGCTCTTCGGGCTCCACTCCTGGCTCCTGGATTGGTGCGGCACTGTCGGCGTGGACTACGTCGACAACTGGGAGTGCTTTCGTGAGCGTCCGGCCCTGTATCGTTGGGATGGGCTTCATCCGAGCCGTCTAGGATCCGCAGTTCTCTCTGAGAACATTGAGGTGGTTCTGCGCCGGAACTGACTGGTCATTCCCAGTCACATCAGTCAGGTAGGTGGAATGGATAGCGAGCAGGTAAGTAATATTAAAATTCCTAATGTTCCTCCTGACCATCTCTCTACTGCTAGTATGATGAGTAGCATGTCCATATCACCCACTCTGATTAACGCTAATAAATTTTTCAGCATTGAGACTGTGTCGGTTCCCCGCAAAGCTTGTTATCACAAACGCCCAAAAATCAGTTTTAACAACCTAATTAGAATTAACACCAAGGCACTGCAGCGAACGCAATATTTCAGCACTTCCAGCATTAAATTAGGGCTTTTAAATATACGATCTCTAACATCCAAAGCACTCACTGTCTGTGATATTATTACTGATAACAAACTCTATGCATTATGTCTCTGCGAAACATGGGCTAAAGCCAATGAATACATTGCCCTAAATGAGTCCACTCCCCCTGGCTTCAGCTATTACAGTTGCCCACGAACATCTGGTCGTGGTGGTGGTGTAGCCACAATTTATGACCCTACCATTGACACAACACAAAAATCTAGTTATGATACTAAATCCTTTGAAGTACTTACTCTTAAAGTCACTGCATCAAAAAGGCAGCACTCGTTTATGCTCATCACAATCTATCGTCCTCCTGGCCCTTATACAGAATTTCTTTGTGAATTTGCTGATTTCCTCTCAAGTGTAGTTATCGTATCAGAAAAGGCCTTAATTGTTGGTGATTTCAATATTCACTTTGAGAAGGACCATGATCCACT
This sequence comes from Hoplias malabaricus, assembly GCF_029633855.1. Taxonomy (NCBI): domain Eukaryota; kingdom Metazoa; phylum Chordata; class Actinopteri; order Characiformes; family Erythrinidae; genus Hoplias; species Hoplias malabaricus. The sequence continues at coordinate 83,716,235 of NC_089801.1, forward strand.
TAAAATTGCATTTGAATCAATTTTGGATGCGCTAGGGTTCACTCAGAATGTTACTGGGCCCACTCATCAATGCAAACACACATTGGACCTAGTGTTAACACGGGGCATTGAGATAAAGAATCTATCCAATCTCTCGCTACATGAGACCATCTCTGATCACCATCTAATCACATATGAAATTGCGTTAAACTTTGATATTTGTCCACAACCACGCTATATTAGAAAGCGCACTATAACATCCTCAACAGTTAGTGATTTTATCAACAACCTTCCAGACCTTACCACCATTTCTTTTCCAACTCACCCAAATGACCTGGAGCTCATTACAAACAACCTACACCACTTATTGTGTACAAACCTAGATAGTGTTGCACCAGTCAAGACCAAACAATTTAGAGAGAAAAGGCTTGCTCCATGGTACAGTGACAGCACGCGTGCATTAAAACTGGCTGCTCGTAACCATGAACGTAAATGGAGACACACAAAACTAGAATGTTTCCGAATTGCATGGCAGCACAGCCTCACCGACTACAAACATGCCTTATCTAAAGCCAAATCACAGTACATCTCTTCCCTTATAGAAAACAACAAAGACAACCCTAGATTCCTTTTTAGCACTGTATCAAATCTAATTGGAAACAAAAAGGAAATCAACCCCATTGTTCCCTCTGATTTCTGTAGCAATGACTTTATGAGGTTTTTTAATGATAAAATTGCTTGCATTCGCCTCAAAATCCAAAATCAGTCCAAAGTCACATCGGCTCTCGTAGATGAACCCCCTGCCAGCTCTGAGGTGCACTTAGACTACTTGAATTCTGTCGATGAAAATGACTTGCTTAGTTTAATTAGCTCATCTAAATCAACTACATGCTTACTGGATCCTGTACCAACACAATTATTTAAACAAATTTTACCTAAAGTCATTAGACCATTGCTCACAATAATAAACTCATCCCTCAACATTGGATATGTACCAAAACCTCTGAAACTAGCGGTAATCAAACCAATTATTAAAAAACCCAATCTTGACCCTCTTGTACTCGCAAACTACAGGCCAATATCAAACCTCCCTTTTATTGCTAAGATTCTAGAAAAAGTCGTGTCACAGCAGTTGTGCTCTTACCTACAAAACAATGACATTCATGACATTTTTCAATCTGGATTTAGACCAAATCACAGCACAGAAACGACTCTAACAAGAGTAACTAATGACTTACTCCTTTCACATGATAAGGGCTATATCTCTATTCTGGTGCTGCTTGACCTTAGTGCAGCATTTGATACCATAGATCATGTGATGCTTCTTGATAGGCTGGAAAATCTGGTAGGAATAAAAGGATCTGCCCTCTCTTGGTTCAGATCTTATTTATCCGATCGTTACCAATTTGTTTATCTGAATAATAAATCCTCTAATCATACTTTAGTTAAATATGGTGTCCCACAAGGATCAGTGCTTGGCCCTGTATTGTTCACACTCTACATGCTGCCACTGGGTAGACTAATCCGTAAGCATGGGATTCAATTCCACTGTTATGCTGATGACACACAACTGTATATATCAGCCAAACCCAATGATGTTGCTTGTCTACGTAAAATAACAGAATGTCTAACTGAAATTAAAGACTGGATGATGCAAAACTTTCTCATGTTAAATTCTGATAAAACTGAGGTCTTGTTACTAGGTACAGATACTCAGATACATTCACTCAGAAATGCTGCTATTAATCTTGATAATTCAACAGTAAAACACAATGCCATCATTAAAAACTTAGGTGTAGCCTTTGATTCGACTCTCACATTTGATACCCACATATCCAATACAGTCAAAACCGCCTTCTTCCACCTACGCAATATTGCCAAAATTCGGCATATTTTATCATTAAAAGATGCAGAGAAACTAGTGCATGCTTTTATAACTTCACGTCTAGACTACTGCAATGCGCTCCTGGCAGGGAGCTCGTGCAAAGCGTTACACAAGCTTCAGTTAGTTCAAAATGCAGCAGCCAGGGTGCTCACTAGAGCTAGAAAATTTGAACATATCACCCCAGTTCTCTCGTCCCTACACTGGCTACCTGTAAAATTTCGCATTGACTATAAAATACTCCTCTTAGCTTATAAATCTCTAAACAGTTTAGGCCCGCAGTATCTTACTGAACTTCTCATACCTTATCGCCCGTCACGTACACTTCGTTCACAGGATGCCCATCTACTCTTTGTTCCTCGCATTAAGAAAAACACAGCAGGAGGAAGAGCCTTTTCTCACAAAGCTCCTCAACTCTGGAATAGCCTTCCGGTTACTGTTCGGGGCTCAGACACACTCTCAATCTTTAAATCTAGATTAAAAACCTACCTTTTCAAACAAGCTTTTGGTTAATCACTCACCTTCAGGTTACTCCTTCTATATTGGTGTTCGGGCTGGTTTTCATATTATCACTGTTCTGTGTTAACCCTGTCATATCACCATAGCTACAGCATTCTTAGTTAGCTTTGTAGTACCTGCCAACAACGCTGTCTGTCGCTGGGTTCTCTTGCCTGACCAGTGGAAGCTTTTTTCGCAGGACAAATTTCCCCGTTCTTTACCATGACCCTACTAACCTTTTGTATTTTTATTTGTTCCCTTTGTCTGGCTTTCTTTCTCCTGTCTCTCTCTCATGCTTTGAGATGTCCTGCTGCTCTCCAGGTTTTGCCCTGATCCAGCCCGTGTCCTGTACAAGATCCTGGCCTTGCTAAGACTCATACATCACTAATATCATCATCCTCACCATTTTCATTTCTACTTCTCCATCATCACTAATATACTACATTTATATTACTATAACCCCTTCACTTTTACTTCTGTTCTCTATTGTGTCTCCGGTGTCGACCCGAGGAGGATGGGTTCCCCGTATGAGTCTTGGTTCCTTCCAAGGTTTCTTCCTCGTGTGCTGAGGGAGTTTTTCCTTGCCACTGTTGCCCCTGGCTTGCTCATAGGAGGCTTGGACCCGGATCTCTGTAAAGCTGCTTTGTGACGACTTTTTGTTGTGAAAAGCGCTATATAAATAAAATCTGATTGATTGATTGATTGAGAAGTGGACACCGGGAGGAGAACAGAACCAACACCGAGGTAGGATTCATGTTTCATTAACATTAACTCAGAGCTAAAGAAGCTGCTCCAGTCTTCTGCTGGGGTTAGTTTTCATAGTGGACACTGGATAAAGAGAAAGTTCTACATAGTGACCCAGTTACTGTGAGGTACACACTCCAAAAGAACTGGAGAATAACTCTGAGGAACATCACTGAACTACACTGAGAAAAACCTACAAAAACCCTATTTTTCAGAAAATTAAGAACACACATTTCAACGCACTAGATAAATATACTTTGTGGTGTTAGTAAATGCACTGAGATCTCAGACAGGTTCTAGATATTACCTGATTAGACCTTGACTAACACATCTCTTGAACTAACTACATTTCTCTTGAAGACAGAAATGGTAATCAGGTTTTAGACATTGTAAGAGCCAAGGATAAACTTACTAAAATTATAATTATGATCATGTTGGACATTAGACATAATCTCCAAACTTCTCTGTAGTTATTCTAACAACACCATGAGAATGTTACTAAAATTCACAGCTCCTCGCTGTATTTAAAAAAAGAAATGAAGCACAGACACAGCCCCGATTATAATCTCATGACACATGGGGAAAATGACATCAGAAAATTCACAATACCCTCAATCAAATATCCACAGCAGTGTTCACAGAGCACATTGTCTTCAGTTCAGCAGTAGATCATATTGTGCTAATGTTATATTAATACTTTCTCTCAGAAATGGATCTGAAGTGGCTTTCTCTCATCTACCTTTTCTCAGGTGAGTGTTTTCACTTCTGTTTGTAAACTGGGTTTACTGAGAACTGACTTTCAAAAAGCCACTGTGGTGAAGGATTCAATTAATAATGCAGAGGTGTCTGAGGGCTTAAAGGCCAAAGTTTAATTTTTTCAGTTCCTGAATTTGTAGATGATATGGTGAATTGTAGAATTTGAACAATTTGAATACGTATTGTTCTTGTAATTGTCCAGTACTCATTGTGTCCTATCACCAATTTCTGATGTCTGCTGATGTGAACATAACAGTCAGGACAGCACTAATAATATTATATTCTGTTTTTTATGATTTTCTCAGCTGTCTGTGTTGTGTCAGGACACATTCCTCATCAATATAACTTTGTGAATGAGAGTAAAACCTGGACTGAAGCTCAGAGCTACTGCAGACAGAAATACACTGATCTGGCCACCGTCAACAACATGGAGGAGATGAAGATGCTCAGTTCCACTCTGCAAAACAAAGCCACAGATTATGTATGGATCGGTCTAAACAGAGTGAACCCTGGGAGATGGCAGTGGACTCTGGGTGATGGAGATATGTACAGAGAGGTAGTGGAGTACAGGAACTGGAGCAGTGGAGAACCAAACAATGCTGTAGGGAGTGAGTTCTGTGTTGCGATGCAGAAATATGATGGAACCTGGGTTGATGATGACTGTAATCAGAAATACTCTTTTGTGTGTTATGATGGTAAGATCACACACACAACACTGAAAATCATATACATTTCTTATATAACTAGACCTACTGGCCTCTTAAATTGTATGGCCAAATGTATGTAGACATCTATTTGAACATTTAAAAAATATCTTTCCCAAACATGTATTGGGCACCACCATGCTGTATAAGGTAGTGTTGTTGTCACTGATTTTGGCATCCTGGTGTTGTGGGTGTGGTATATTATCCCTGTGTATGTGTGGGTGATTATGGAGTTTACTGCATGTGGCAAAGTGTCTCACGCTGAACGTTTATCTGCTGACAAATTAATAATCAAATTTACTGAAAATTATGAAATTAGACAAATTTACAGCCTTTAGGCTTTGTCAATTTAATTTAAAAAGTAAGAATGAGTTTAGAGACCTTTAGTGTTTTCAACAGGTTAGCCATTGTTTTGTCAGTGCTAGGACATATCCAGAGCCCCATGACCTGAAGAACCCTGAAACTTGGAAGGGAACACATTCTGGCCTAAATAAAATAACACTAAGCTACAAATATTAGAAACATTGAGTAGACCGAATGCTATCACATACACTTAAACCTGAACCTACACTTAACCTTCACCATAATCCTTCAAGAGTGTTAGAAAAAGTAATGAATGAAACTAAACACCATAAGAGAGGAAAACACAGAATGATATGCATTATTAGAACTAATCACACAATAAAATAAAGCTACACACTCTGAACTGAAATTTAGGAGAATGATAAAATAGGAATATAAACATTAGAAAACACAAAATAGTAATTTAGTTCATCACTATCTGATTAAAACACTCATGTCCAAACAGCTAACATTTCTGGAACAGGAAAGACTGTATTTCTCTGAGAATAACAGTAAAAATAAAACTCAGATAACATGATTTGTACCATTTCAGCTCAGAAATGTAAAAATATCTTTATTGGGAGCATTTCTAAAAGTTTCGTATATAAAAATGACTTGCGTGTTGTAGACAGCAAATATCCGCGTTTACCGATTTCTTTTAGTGAATTCCAATGAGCCACATCCAACTGCACCGTATTCTACTAAAATACTGCTGCTATGAATCCATCAGCAACCACCTATGAAACAAATCAGCTTATTTAATCCTTATTGTGATTAATTACAGTCATGCTGGTCTCATGTGATCCCAATTTAATCAGAAATTAACTTTAGCACAGACACTCAGACACTACAGTTCTTCAGTAGACTTTCTTCCAGTGAAGAAGTCTTGGTTATGTGCTTAGCTCTATACAGGTATGTGAATGTGACTGAAACCATATCTGACTACAAACCTACTAGTATCAACATACCTTTGACCATACTGAGCAGATGTGTGTCATTAACTGTTCTTCTGGGTGCTGTAGAAGAGAGAACTGTACTGTAACAAAGCCATAGATAAAATAATTCTTGTGTTTTCAGGAAACAATGCACATAATCAAACATATAGGTTTATTCCTGATGTAAAGACCTGGCGTGAAGCTCAGAGCTACTGCAGAGAGAACTACACAGATCTGACCAGTGTTAGAGACCAGAGTGAGAACCAGCAGATCTGGAGTATGACAACTACAAGTAGAAGTAGTAATGTGTGGATCAGTCTGTTCAACGACTCCTGTCAGTGGTCAGATCAGAGTATCTCCTCTGATACTGGAAGTCTGACCAGTCAAATAATCAGGGTGGAATTAAGAACTGTACTGCAGTGGATATGAAGGACCAGGGCCAGTGGCATGAGGTAAACTGTAAACATATGAACCCATCCGTCTGCTACCAGAGTGAGTGTCATTTCACTTTTATAAAATTGATCATATATTGTTTGACCTCACACAAAGTTCCTTAAACATCCTACTTTCCTTCCTTCTCCAGATAAACTTGTGTTGGTGAATCTGACTCTGACCTGGTGGGACGCTCTGAGATACTGCAGAGAGAACCATAGGGACCTGGTCTCAGTTCACTCTGAGGAGTTCCAGTCCTTTGTGATGGAGGTGGCTCAGAGAGCCTCCACTGATCACGTTTGGCTGGGGCTATGTCACACCTGCAGACAGGGCTTCTGGTTCTGGGTCAGTGGGTTCTCCATCTGCTACCAAAACTGGGCTCGGGAACGGGACCGGGGGAGAAGACTGTGGTTTTGGAGAGAGATCTGGAGCGGTGGAATCGAGTGGAGGACAGCAGTGGGTCAGTCTGCCTGAGACTCAGCAACTCAACTTCATCTGCACCAACTACTGAGGTCAGTTACACTTTGTTCATCACTGTGTTTTTGAAGTTAAAATAAGTTCAGTTCTCATTATTTTCTTCCTCCTCTCAGAAATGAAGACTGAACCAGGTGAGCGCCCTCTTCAGGACCCAGTGTCAGAAGATCTTCAAATTCAGTGGTGTTTTGTTTTCTTGAGTTATTACTGGGCTTTATGGGTGGTAAAATAATATATACCTTTTGATTCTAAACTATGGGGTGTGGTGTGTGTTTCTATGTTGTTAAATACTTATGTCATTGCAATATATTTAATGGGTTTTACACATGCACTAGACTGAATTGTGTTATTTCCTAGAAACATGTAGCCTTAAATAATAATAGATGCATGGTGTATAATGCTGAAAGGAATAGGGTAATTGTTAAAGCCATTTCAACTGTCAGATTTAAACATTTAGTTCACTTTTAATCAATAGTGTATGCTCCTTTTGTCACACGTTCTTCAGATATACAAGTAATAAACTGTATTAAATCATATGAAGTTTGAAGTATATTTAACTTTGTTATTTGTTTATTAAGTAAAAGTGGACATCACTATGAATTATTATGAAACATTTGTTTCCATTTATTAATTCAACAAAGTATATAACAAATGGCACATGCTATGAACAACAAAAAATAGGTCACAGTTTAAATTTTGTATTTCAGTTTTTGCTAAATTCTGTTTTCAGATTTATAATTGATAAATGTCAGAAATGTTGGTTACAAACCAAAAGAAGTACGATTATTTAGCCAGGATGTATACACACTAGAATACAGTGCCTGTGTGTTAGGGATATTACACATGGATTTGGGAACACCTCTTATGTTCTTAGTATTTAAACATTTCTAAAGGTCCAGCTTCATCCTATACCTGTTAATTACAGAGGAATCTTAGGGCACTTTGGCACTATTTGTCCTAATCATGAGGTTCCTCAACACTTTACTTTTCTTCCATTGACACATTCACCCATCTACAGAGAAGAAAAAAACAGTGCTTTTTAATGTTTTCTAAAGATATGAAAACCTGGGTCCACAATGGGTGAATACAGTCTCAGAGGCAGACGCTCCACCCACAAGTAGATGGAGAGTCTGACACTTACAGTGCACTAATGGTGTTTTTCCACTGCACTGAACCTACATGACTTGGCACAGCTCTTTGTAAACCCTGCAGAGTGCTGATTGGCCAGAGAGATGTGTCTATCACAAAATGCAGAGCTCATTCAAATCCAGCACAAATTCTTCTGCTTGTAAAATCTTTGAAGTTACAGCAGCTTTCACTTTTATTTTGATTGAATTCACACAGCGGCAGCTCGTAACTCTACCTCGAGGTGTTTTGAAGAGGTTTGTTTGCTCCTTGGGCTGATGGCGGAGCTGTGTTTAGTCCAAAAACCAAAAACACACGAATTCACAATGAGAACTTGCCAGGGCTTCGGATGAGCCACGACATATTTCCATTGGGTCCAGAGCCCCAGGCAGCTCCACAGGATCCTCAACCCCCTGCTTCCGAGGGTGTCTCCATAGGGCCCTCTGTTCCTGTTACTATGCCGGCAACATTCCCCCGCTGCTTCTATTTCTATTTATTTGAAGGCGGCACCTGCCGTTCCTCTTCCTGTGATGGTGGCGAACCCGCCTCTTCTGTTCCTGTTCCAAGGAAGGCAGCAATCCAGGCCACTCCTGTTCCCGTGAAGATGGCTCCTGCCACTGCTGTTCCCATGAAGGCAGTTCCCACTGCTCCGGTTCCTGTGACTGTGGCTCCAGCCACTAAAATGATTTGTGGACATTCACTGTAGCTAAGGGTTGCGTATGAAGCCTAACACCAAGAACTACAGGTATGCTAGTCATTAAGTGACAGAATGGTCAGGTTGAGAGCTAGTTTGGTTGAGGGTTTGGTTGGTCATGAGTTAGAGAGTCCACAAATGAACTGTCTTTAATAAACTAGTGATGAGTTATTGCAGGTTTAGACTCTAGAGAAATTATTTGGATGAGTAAATTGAAAATCCTTTATTGATGATGATGGCAGATGTATTAGAGTGGAGGAAGATGGCACAACCTTTAATTTAAGTCCTCAAAGTGCTGCAGCGCAATCAGAATTGATCTTTATATGGTTAAGATCAACAAACCAGCATGAAGTGGATTAGTAGCTGCCATGAAGTCACTGAATACTACAAAAGGGGGCAGCATTAATGATCTGAGATATTCTTAGGTGGCAGGTAGGTGATTGTGCTGTTCCAGGGGCATAGAGCCAAACTAAAAGAGCAAGTGAAAAATGAAAGAGAGCTCTAGAGTGATGACAGGTGAAGCAAAATAAGAAGCTCAAAAGGGGAGCTGATGGTCAGCACTGCAGGAACAGTGAAACAAATAGAAGGTAGCTCATGGAGAGATATGAACAATGGTGCTTAGTGGCACTAGCTCAAAAGTAAGAAACTGGGAGCAGTGTGGCTGCCAATATAGAAGGTGAGGCTGAAAACAGAGGACAGGCTGTAAAAGTACAGGCTGAGAGCAATGAAGCCACAAAGGAGAGAGTTTGGGCTGAAGGTCTGTGATGGAAAGCGTGAGCTGCGAAGTTCAAAGGTATGAACAAACATCTACAGCAAGAGAGGGCATGAGTCATACAGCTGACACAGTGTGCTGCGTGGTTGTGAAGGGGACGGCATAAGGATGAAGGTCTCAACTTCTGAAGAGAAGGTGCAAGCTGAGAATTTGGAGTAAGCGTGACCAAAGTTACGCATCATGAGGGGATGGGCTGTAAACAGATAGGCAGAGTGCAGTGAGTTTGCAAAGGGAAGGACATTGGGATGAAGGTCCACATCAGGACAGTGAATGAGCATAAGAGACAGATTGTGGGACAGCCACAAAATGGAGGGGATTAGGACAAAGGTCCAGCACCTGAAAAAAAGGATGAGCTGTAAAGTAAGAAATTTGGACTAGCCATGCAGCAAAATGTGGGTGGGGTGAGATGGAGGTCCACAGCACCACCTGAAGAGAAGAGAGCACAAGCTGGAGCAGTGCAGCAGCAGAGGTGAGGGTTCAGTATGAAGGTTTGCAGCACCTAAAAATGGTGAGTTGTAATGTTAGAGGCTGGGTATGATAGAGGGGTTGAGATGATGGGTAGAGACAGAAGGGGTTAGGATGAGAAGAAACAGCTGGATGAGCAAATGGGACACCATAGTTCCAGAGCAATTTAATGGAGCACTGTGACTGTTCATACAGATAAGGAGGAAATTGGAGGCTTGTGGCAGGCAGTGTTTCACACAGGTCATGGCAAAATGAGAAGCAGGAGAAGTGTCTGTGCGGGAGCAGGTTCACTACAAACTTGTAGCAGTGGGAGCAGTATGGAAGCAGGCATTACAAAGACCAATTTCTATCTGTTTAGCCAGAGAAGAGATGGAAGTGTTCAGGGCCAAATTCAGGGACAAATGTCAGGGACAAATTCACTTTAGATGCCTATTGCAATGGGAGAAAAAAAAGTCTGTCCAAACCGAAACAGGAGCCGGTGGACTTGGCGACAGCAGAAAGCCGCTCCAAATATGAGGCAGAGGATCAGCAGTAATGAACTCTGAGTGGAGCGGAGCAGGGAGTGAGCTCACACTTAGAAGCAGTTGAGTCAATGTCCATATCATGAGCCAATTCCAGCACATTTCCTCAACACGGAGATGAGGTCAGTTCTCAAGGTATATATAGAGCTGATTGGAGAAGTATGGGTGTGGTTCTAACCCTAAAATTATGTCATTAAATAAATTCAATAAATATGAACATGCATTGAACAAATGATTTATCAGGATAAATTAAATATTGCTAACAGAAATAATAACTACAATCATTCATTTTATTATATGTTCAGAAGCACAACCTTGAAGTTCCTGATGGAGGTCATTGTTGGTGGATTCCCCAAAGTTTCCCTGATATCCTCTACCTGATTTTGTGTTCAACAACACAATACAGCTTCTAATGCTAGCTACTGAAGAGGAACTGTGGGGGATATCTCTAGGCTATGTGAACAGGAAATGTGGAGCGATTTGCATGAGCAGGAAAGTTGGTTGAAGAATGCAGGTTGATTTTCCAAACAAATAGTCTGCAGACATCAGTATTTACCTGGGGCCTGGATTGGAGTTCATGGACAGAGTCAGCAACTAGCTTAGTTTGTTTGTTTGCCATGGAACAAAATGGTGTTGCCTTGGACTTATTTGCAAGTGCAGGGCTGTTGCCATACCAATGCCAGTCCTGTTCCGCTGTTACTGGCAGAACCATGTTACCCACTTTGCCTCTGCCTGTATGTCTTTTGAACGCTACCCAGTTTGACATGAAGTGTTTGCAAGCCACCATGTTTCTTATATTTGTGGAATCCTCCAAGCTTCTTGCATCTGGAAAGAAAGCATGTGCTAGTTCCCACTAGACTATGATAGTGGCACTCTGTAGCTATGGCTACACATTTTTCTGAATATTTTTAGAACAGGTTTGACCACCAGTTTTGGGAATTACAGTTTCTAATATAACGTAGGTAATTATGTTGAATTTAAATGCATTCCCCTAAGGCATCTACTTGCAAAACAGCAAAGACAATAAGGCATTGAGGCTAATGCCTTCCAGATCAGACATAACCAGGAAGACATAACCTGCTCCAGCAGGGGGTGTTGAGTCAGGAGAAAGGGGGTTGTGACATCATCACATCCCTGTGCAGGGCTGTAAACTGTCAGTTAAGGTGAAAGAGGCGGAGACAGCTTCTTTCTCATTACCAAGCAAATATGATGCCCTAGTTCCACAGCACTTTACTGGGGCACTGTGGCTGTTCAGCTTGCGGGCAGTGCAAGTAGAGATGGGGGGAGAATTATCTGTGTGGAAGCATGAGCACTGCAATGCTTGTGGTGCTGGGATCATTGTGGAAGCAAGCACGATAACAGCCAATCACACTGAAGGAGAGGAGGAGTGAGCTCAATATGCAAAGCAATTGAGTTGAAGTCTGTCTCATGAGACAAGTGTTTGTCCGACAGGTGAGTTTATATATATATATATATAAAGCTGAGGTTAAGAGGTCAGGCCTTGTCCTAACCCCAAACTTATGTTATTACATTCATTCAATTAATGTGAACATGCACTGAACAATGGATTTACTGGGATTAATTAAATAATATAAGATAAGAAAGAACTTTATTAATCCCTTGGGAAGTCTCCTTCAGGGTAATTCAGTTTCCAGCAGCTCTCTCATAAAGAATAAACAGTCAAGAAAAATAGCAGTAGCATGGAAAATCAACCTGCATCATATGAAATTTCCTGCTCATGCAAAGACATACACATTTCCTTTTCACTTAGTCTGGAGACATTCCCTAAAGTTCCTCTCCCTAGTATTAGAAGTTACTATAGTATTAGTAACTAGTATTAGAAGCTGCATTATGGCAATGAGCACAAAATCAGGTGGAGGGTATTGGAGAAACTTGGGGAATCTACCAATATCGACCTCCATCACAAACATCAAGGTTGTGCCTCTGATCCTATAATAAAATGAATGATTGTCATTATCCTTATTTCTGTAAGCAATATTTGACTCCTGGATACTAATTGGAAAACGGATTTCCCAGCAGACACTGCTGCTAATTCCAGTATAATTTCCAAAATAGAGTTGAGTCCAGTGTGTGAAATGAAATTGGAAAATTTAAATGTCCAGGGATTTCTTTGAGGGTCTAATGACCACACAGACACATTCACACTCAGCTGCACTGACCTGCTTATAGAAACTATAAAGGTTTACACACTCTTGGACACTGCGGACCTCTGGACATTTATGTTATTCTACTGGACATAACGAGGGGGTCATTGCTGTGTTTGTGCTAGTAGATGGATGTATATATGCAAAGCATCTCAGTGCAGAGCAGCTGCTGAAAACATTAGTATCAAATTATCATAAAACATTTCCTCTGCCATCAAATCCTCATGGAAATGGATATGTTTAAGGCCCTAAAAGCTTAATGTCAGAAATAAGATGTTGTTGTCATTGACCTCATGATGATGGAATTTTATGTAAAATCCGTTTTGAAATAACAGGTAAAAGAGAAGGACAGTGACCTACAGAGTCACAGGGAGAAGAGAAGTTTAAAATATTGGTTAATTATGACTAAATTACATTGATGTAGAGGTTCTAGATAGGTCTAAGTTCATGTAGTGTTTTGTCCACATTCTACCATGACACTGACTAGAGCAACATCATTAGAGATAAAGTCTTGAATGCCTTTGAAGAGTCAAAATATACAGTACATATTGTTTAATGACTTTATTGATGTATATTATATATTATATTACGTTGGTATTTCAGTATAGTGTTTCATATTTTCCTAATGTTATATTCATTAATATATGAATCAAATATATGTTTCTCTCTTGGAAATCAAATCAAATCAAATCAAATTTATTTATATAGCGCTTTTCACAACTGATGTTGTCACAAAGCAGCTTCACAGAATTCCAGTAAGACAAGATTTGACATGAAATGTAAAGACAAATGTAAAACCCTCAAGTGAGCAAGCCAGGGGCGACAGTGGCAAGGAAAAACTCCCCCAGCTGAGGAAGAAACCTTGGGAGGAACCAAGGCTCACAAGGGGTGACCCATCCTCCTCTGGTCAATCTACTGGTGATGATAGTTAGTAGTCCATGAGAACTTCAGTGTAGGGACAGCTTCAAGGCACTTGGTGGTTGCTGGAGCGTGGGAAGCTGGTCTGAAGCGTGGAGGAGGATCTCGACAGTCATCCATCAGTGTCCAGACAGACAGGTGGCAGTCGTTTACTCGGAAAGATGTAAAGGGATGGAATTAGTTTTGAACTGTTTTGTGTTTGTAAAGTAGAAAATATGAAAATTTCCAGAGTGTGGCTAATGACTCCGGCAGATCTGACTATGACAGCATTAACTAAAAGGAGAGAACCAGGAGGACACACAGACACGGGAGCATCCTGAAACACTGGCATCCCTCCGCTCCACCGTCAACAAACCTGAGTGGTCGCGAGAAGCGGCGGGACGACAGCACCAGCGTCTCAGTATACTATAATTCCCTGTGTCCATGGACCCCCCGGATCTGCCGCCTTTATCTATGGGGGAGCATTAGCTACCAAATGATAAACTAAACAAATGAGTTTTTAGCCTACATTTGAAGATTGCGACTGTGTCTGAGTCCCGAACATTTTCTGGAAGATCATTCCAGAGTTGGGGGGCTTTATAAGAAAAGGCTCTTCCCCCAGCTGAGGCCTTCTGAATTCTGGGAACATTTAAAAATCCAGTATTCTGTGATCTGAGTGAATGTGGGGGCTCATAATAGGAAATTGTATCTTGAAGATATTCAGGAGCAAGCCCATGTAGAGCTTTATATGTTAATAACAAAATTTTGTAGTCAATGCGGAATTTAACAGGCAGCCAATGAAGTGATGATAAAACTGGGCTGATATGTTCAAATTTTCTAGTTTTAGTGAGGACCCTAGCTGCAGCATTTTGAACTAGTTGAAGTTTTCTTAAATTGCTGCTGGTGCATCCTGACAGTAGTGCGTTACAGTAGTCAAGCCTTGAAGTAATAAAGGCATGTACTAATGTTTCTGCGTCCTGAAGGGATAAGGCATTTCTAATCTTAGCAATATTGCGAAGATGTAAAAAAGCTGTCCTAGTGATACTACCTATGTGTTGATCAAATGATAAATCCGGGTCAATTATGACACCAAGATTTTTTGCTGCTGAACCAGGTTTAACTGGAAAGTTAGCTAGATTTAAAATTAAGTCTGATAATTTATTTCTTGTCACTTTTGGACCCAAAAGCAGGACCTCTGTTTTGTTGCTGTTTAGGAGGAGGAAGTTACGCAACATCCAGCCTTTCACGTCTTTTACACAGTCCTCTATTTTCTTTAATCTGTGTTTGTCATCGGGCTTGGCTGAAATATACAATTGTGTGTCGTCTGCGTAACAGTGAAAGTTAATGTCATGGTTTCTTATAACTGTGCCTAGCGGTAACATGTATAATGTAAATAATAATGGTCCTAAAATAGAGCCTTGTGGAATTCCAAATCTTACTTTAGAATAATTTGAATTTGGAAATGGATGTGAAATGGTTTTCTATCAATATCCTTTGGCAGGTCAGTGAGTGTGAGTGTGTCTGTGTGTGTGGTGCTCAATAGCTATCAAACACAGCATCTTCCCTGGCACCAATGTCTTTGTAAATTTCTCACACAACGTTAATCTCGTGAGCTTCTGATGTTGGATGTTGGGTGACATCCTAACTCATCTCAAAGCTATTACTTGGTTCTCCATTGCTCCATAGAACACAGTTCCACTGTTCCACAGCTCAGCACTGGGTGTGTGGGTGTTTCTACTCTTCTAACCCACAGATCACTTCAGGAAATGCAGTCTAATACTCACGTGCATCTACTTCAGATCGCCACATTCTACCAGTCCATTCTACCATACCAAAATATGGGCACCTTAAAGTCACAGACTGACTGTGAAAGCTGTCTTTATCTTTGATGATTGTGAATCTCTGGACATAATAAGGTGGTCATTGCAGCAAAAGTTATGAAACAGTTCATGTGACAAAAGTGCAGAAAGACCAGCTGCTGTTTAGGCACATATAGTCAGGCCCATTTGTTACGGTTCATTACAGAAATGCACTGTCTCAGGGCCCTAAGGGGTACAAACAGCCGGCTGTTGTGACTGACGTGTGGTGAGTGACGTTTATGTAAAGTGTGTTAAGGTGAAACAGACGATCAATTCAGTCTTTTACGTGACGTACAGAGGAGGAGTTAGAGAGGTCAGAGATAAGAGAGAGAGGATAGAGAGAGATACAGAGTCACAGGGAGAAGAGAAAACAACAGAAGTGGACGTCGAGAGGAGAACAGAACCAACACCGAGGTAGGATTTATGTTTCATTAACATTAACTCAGAGCTAAAGAAGCTGCTCCAGTCTTCTGCTGGGGTTAGTTTTCATAGTGGACACTGGATAAAGAGAAAGTTCTACATAGTGACCCAGTTACTGTGAGGTACACACTCCAAAAGAACTGGAGAATCACTCTGAGGAACATCACTGAACTACACACAGGTTCTAGATAATATATGACAAGGTCATGATTACAACAAAATTAGATTTTTCATCAAGACAGAAACGACAGTCAGGTTCTAGATATTGGATTTATAAGTGCAGTGTGTGATATTACTTAAATGAAATATAAGATCATGTTGGACATTAGACATAATCTCCAATGTTCCAGCATCTAGTGTAAAGCTCTGGAAGGAGAGCACATAATCTTAATTTCAACATTTCAATGCACTAGATAAATACAGAGAGATCTCAGACAGGTTCTAGATATTACCTGACTAGGTCATGATCACAAACAAATTACTTAAAATAAATTACACAAAGGGGCGGCACGGTGGCGCAGCAGGTAGTTGTCGCAGTCACACAGCTCCAGGGGCCTGGAGGTTGTGGGTTCGATTCCCGCTCCGGGTGACTGTCTGTGAGGAGTTGGTGTGTTCTCCCCGTGTCCGCGTGGGTTTCCTCCGGGTGCTCCGGTTTCCTCCCACAGTCCAAAAAAAAACACACGTTGGTAGGTGGATTGGTGACTCAAAAGTGTCCATAGGTGTGAGTGAATGTGTGTGTGTGTGTCTGTGTTGCCCTGTGAAGGACTGGTGCCCCCTCCGGGGTGTATTCCCGCCTTGCGCCCAATGATTCCAGGTAGGCTCTGGACCCACCGCGACCCTGAACTGGATAAGCGGTTACAGATAATGAATGAATGAATGAATGAAATTACACAAAGTCCTACACCAAATATTCACAGCAATGTTCCAGCATCTAGTGTAAAGCTCTGGAAGGAGAGCACATAATCTTCATTTTAGCAGTAGAGTATATTGCAGTAATGTTATATTAATATATTCACTCAGAAATGGGTCTGAAGTAGGTTCCTGTCATCTATTTTTTCTCAGGTGAGTGTGTCTGCACTTCTATTTGTAAATTATGTTTATTGAGAATGAATTGTCAAAAAAGCTACTGATGAATCAGTAACTTTTTATAATGCAGAGGTGTCTGAGGGCCAAAAGGATATGGCTTCTTTTTTTCCTTTGGTCTTGTGTTTTATGCCCAGAATATTCAGGTTTGCATAGAATTGCATTTGTCCAGATGTTGATTGTCAAGTTACGTGTAGACAAAATAAAATTAGAACAGCGTATTTAATAATATACTTTTTAGACCACGATACACCCTTGCAAAGGTAAGAGATATGACATTTGATCTCTGCTGAAATACTCAAAAATTGCATGTAATATTGCTATAGTTTGTTCAAAATGTTTTTAAAGACCCTTCTATGTAATAAAATGTCTTCTAATGATCTTCTCAGCCGTTTGTGGAGCATCTGCACTCAATCCTTATCGTTATATATTTGTGAATGAAGCTAAAACCTGGACTGAAGCTCAGAGCTACTGCAGACAGAACTACACTGATCTGGCCACCGTCAGCAACATGGAGGAGATGAAGAACCTGAACACGACTCTCAAAGATAAAACTACCAGCCCAGTGTGGATCGGTCTAAACAGAGGGAACACTGGGAGATGGCACTGGTCTCTGGGTGATTCACAATTGTATCGCAACTGGGCCTTGGGGGAGCCTAACAATCATTTTGGGCAGGAATACTGCGTAGAGATGTATAGAAGTGATGGAACCTGGAATGATAATACAAGTGACAATGTGTTTAGTTTTTAGTGTTATGACGGTAAGAGCATTTAATGTAAATTATTATAACTTCAGGAGAAAAACAATTAATTGAAAAATAAAAATAAAATACTGTACAATATTTTGAGACATGTTTTGGACATGCAGACAGAAAGAAATCTTGATGAATGGCATATCACACTTATTTTATTATTATAATACATTTCAAAATGTACTGACTAAATTATACAATTAAATTGTCTTTTAGAAATGAAGGCCAGCACTGGGAGATATATATTCTTTAAAAATGGAAAGACCTGGCGTGACGCTCAGAGCTACTGCAGACAGTATCACACAGATCTGGCCAGTGTGAGGAACCAGATGGAGAACCAGCAGATCTGGACCTTGTCAAATGTTTACTCTTTCTGGATCGGTCTGTTCAATGACTCCTGGCAGTGGTCAGATCAGAATAACTCCTCATTCCGGTACTAGAGGTCTGACCAACCAAATACCACGGCTAGTAATGAGAACTGTACTGCAGTGTCCATGGCTGACCAGGGTCAGTGGCTTGATGTAAACTGTAACACCATGAACCCATTCGTCTGCTACCAGAGTGAGTGTCATTTCACTTTCTCAACAATGTCATTATAATCCTCTATCATCCTGTAAAGATACTACAAATGTCCAGTTCCTTCCTTCTCCAGATAAACTGGTTTTGGTGAATCAGATGCTGATCTGGTGGGACGCTCTGAGATACTGCAGGGAGAACCATAGAGTCCAGCTCTTGGTGACATTGGTTGCTCAGGAAGCCTATAGTCAATACATCTGGCTGGGGCTCCATCACAACTGCTTCTTCAGCTGCTGGTTCTGGGTCACTAACCACACTGTCTGCTTCCAGAACTGGGCTCCAGAGAATGGGACAGGGAGAAAAGACTGTGGTGTTGTAGAGAGAGCCGGAGCAGTGGAATCGAGTGGAGGACAGCACTGGGTCAGTCTCCCAAAGAACCAACAACTCAACTTCATCTGCTCCAACTACTGAGGTCAGTTATTCTCTGGATGGTTGGTTACTATTTGAAAACTACAGCAGTACTGGTAACACTCTTTTTTTTTTCTCTCTTTTCAAAAATGAAGAGTGAAGGCAGGTGTGATCACTCAGGATCCAGAGTCAGAAAATCCACGGCACACACCCTGAACCCACATGACCCTGGTGTTTCCACGTCCTAAAGCCTGTGTTTACGTTCTGGACGTCAGTGTGACCTAATGATTTCAGTGTCTGATATTTATTTCTATTAAATATAATCTACAGGACAGTTTTTATAATATTCTTAACACATAGGAGTCTCTGTAAAACCACACGTGTAAAAATATATGATAATACCATGATGAAACAAATAAAATTACAAATGAAACCAGAAGCACCAATTGTTACCTTAGTGATATCATGAGCTGAACATCCAGGTACAATGTAAAGCACTGCTGTGCAGAGCCGGTGATTTAAAGCTGGTGAGGGACAGACAGGTGGTCGACTGCATCGAAGACTGCAGGGTGGTCTATGAGAATCAGGACTGATGACATCTTGGTTGGTCTTGCACCTTCTGGAAGTGCGGTGAGAACATGATCTGTAGAGTGTGCCAAAGGAGTCGAATTCTTTATCTCATGTGAGTTGTAGTTCAAAGAAATAATTCATAAAATAGAAAATAAAATTTGAAAAACATGGTTTGTGTGAAACCACTGACACCTCACTACAACCGTCTAAGGGCCCTAAAGGGTTAATATCAAAAACAAGAGGTTGTTGTTGACTGGAAGTGTGCTGCACCTGACTTTTATGCAAAACATGTTTTGGTGAAGCAGAGGTAGAGAGGAGGGGTTTGGAGAGAGAGAGATAACATCACTGTCTGATTTTAATAAACCCATTCACCTTCGTTCATGTTCCTATTACATCATCATCAACGTTAAATTTTATACTTCAATTAAAAATGGAAAATTTAACCTTACAATATTTGCTGTCCACTTTCTTGTTGAGTACTTACACTCCTTGTTGCTGAATGCTACCAAATGCTCACGGAAATAGACTGTTCCAAGACCGTAAATGTCAAATTCAAGCATCTCTTGTCTGTGTCCATGTGATGAGGGGAGTTTATGTAAAGTATGTGTAGGTGAAACAGACGATACACTCAGACCTATAGGTGAGGTACAGAGGAGGAGTTAGAGAGGTCAGAGGTAAGAGAGAGAGGATAGAGAGAGATACAGAGTCACAGGGAGAAGAGAAGATGACAGAAGTGGATGCTGAGAGGAGAACAGAACCAACACCGAGGTAGGATTCATGTTTCATTAACATTAACTCAGAGCTAAAGAAGCTGCTCCAGTCTTCTGCTGGGGTTAGTTTTCATAGTGGACACTGGATAAAGAGAAAGTTCTACATAGTGACCCAGTTACTGTGAGGTACACACTCCAAAAGAACTGGAGAATCACTCTGAGGAACATCACTGAATTACACACAGGTTCTAAGTAGGTTCTAGATAATATATGACTACGTCATGATCACAACATAATTAGATTTCTCATCAAGACAGAAACGGCAGTCAGGTTCTAGATAATGGATTTGTAAGTGCAGTGTGTGATATTAATAAAATTAAAAATAAGATCATGTTGGACATTAGACATAACCTCCAATGTTCTCTGTAGGTATTCTAACAATGCCATGAGAATGTTACTAAAATCCACTGCTCCTCGTTGTTTTTAAAAATAAATACAGCACAGACACAGCTCCAAATATATTCTCATGACGCATGGGGACAATGATGTCAGAAAGTGCACAATGCTTGCCATCAACTCTCCACAGCAGTGTTCACTGAGCACATTATCTTCATTTCAGCAGTAGAGTATATTGTAGTAATGTTATACTAATACTTTTTTTCAGAAATGGATCTGAAGTGGGTTTCTGCCATCTATTTTTTCTCAGGTGAGTGTCTTCACTTCTATTTGTAATCGTCATATTAGTGTGAATCTTGAATCCCTGTGTAGCCCTCCCACTGCAAACTCACTCTTCAAACCAATAACATGGGAGGAGCTCTGATGGGATCTACAAATGAACAGCACCTGCAATAAGGCTCACTCTCTAAGGTGATTTATATTTGACCCAGGTTCAATGATGTATCTACACTCTTTTAGCTACTTGATTCTCCCATGCACCACTAGACTCAAATTCAGTCATCACCTCCTTTCACTTACAGAGCTCCTCCCCTGATTATTTACACTGTAAAATAAATATTCATCAGGCTACATAGTTCTAGATACAAATGGCAAGTTCCAACATAACATGAGTAAACAGCTTCATAAAGCAGTCAAACTTAGGTAGGTGTCGCAGTCACACAGCTCCAGAGACCTAGAGGTTGTGGGTTTGATTCCCGCTCCAGGTGACTGTCTGAGAGGAGTGTGGTGTGTTCTCTCCGTGTCCGTGTGGGTTTCCTCCGGGTGCTCCGGTTTCCTCCCACAGTCCAAAAACACATGTTGGTAGCTGGATTGGCGACTCAAAAGTGTCTGTAGGTGTGAGTGTGTGAGTGAATGTGTGTGTCTGTGTTGCCCTGTGAAGGACTGGCACCCCTCCAGGGTGTATTCCTGCTTTGCGCCCAATGATTCCAGGTAGGCTCTGGACCCACTGTGACCCTGAACTGGATAAGTCATTACAGATAATGAATGAATGCTGTGCTGAACTTTCCTATGTTTCACTGACCTCTGTCCTGTTGTCTCCAGATAAACTGGTGTTGGTGAATCTGACTCTGACCTGGTGGGACGCTCTGAGATACTGCAGGGGGAACCACAGAGACCTGGTCTCAGTTCACTCTGAGGAGGTCCAGTCCTGGGTGATGGAAGTGGCTCAGAAAGCCTCCACTGATCACGTTTGGCTGGGGCTATGTACCCCGGGACCGGGGGAGAAGACTGTGGTTCCAGAGAGAGATCTGGAGCGGTCGAATCGAGTGGAGGACAGCAGTGGGTCAGTCTGCCTGAGACCCAGCAACTCAACTTCATCTGCACCAACTACTGATGTCAGTTACACTTTGTCTGTTACTGGAATATTGAAGTGGGCATTGTAACACTCACTGGTTCTTTCTCTTCTCAAAGATGAAGACTAGAAGTTAGACATGCTCCATCTTCAGTTTCAGAAGATCCTGAGACTTGTTTTTCTGGGCTTTCTTGCATAATTCATGGGGTTTAAAATATGTGAGATTAGAATGTAAGATGTTTGTTGTGCAGATTGGACCTTTCTGCTTCCTGAAATTTCAGCGAACCTCATGAAACAAGCAGAATGGTTTTGAATGGACACAGGTGAATTGTAAAGCATGGTTTATGCTAATTTCAGTTGTGATTTTTTTTTATTCTATCTTAGCATATGTATGATGAACAGAAATGTTACATTGTGTTATTTCTGTTAAGAAACTTAAACAACTACATTTAGAAATAAAATATATCATTTCCATTAAAGGAAATCAACATCAGATTCATGTACCATTCAATATGTAAACATTTTCATAATTATATTTGTTTAGGGTTAAATTAATAAATAAATTAATTTATATTTATAAATTTATAAAAAAAATATATTATAGATTAATCATAAAGCTGACAAATTCATGGCCATTTTGTAATATTATATATATATATATTTTAAACATAAATACTTCACCATGCTGCTGTGTTATCATCATATATCTCTATATACCTGTGTTGTCAAATACTGTGGAATTTTAAGTCATGTTATACTTTGATTGATTGATTTTTTTTTTATGCAAATGATTCACTGTGAAGCTGTGCAGCTTGATTTAGCTCTGTAAACCTGTTCTGTTACCGCCTTTGTTAAATAAACTTTACTATATGGAATGGAGTGAATTTTGGTTGTAATTAATATTATTATTGTTTCTATTTAAATATATATGATATAGGAGTTTATGATTGAATAATTATGTGGAAAAACATATGTTTTAGATCATTCATTTGGTCATTCACCTGTCGACACACCCCCAAGGCGCACAGAAAAAACAGAATGAACATGTGGAAAGGTCAGGTTCTAAAAGGTGGATGACCTCCCAACTCATTCCAAACATGTTTGATGGTGCTCCATAACTCCAGAGAACAGAGTTCCACTGTTCCACAGCCCAGTGCTGGAACTGTGGTGGTTTGTTCTACCAATCTAATCCATTCTTAGCTTTGGTATGGTGGTCTCAGCCTCATGTGCATCTGCTTCAGAGCTCCAAATTCTAGTCAATGCTTTTAAAGTCAATGCTTTTCTACAGAGATGTTACAACATTTGTCCACAGTGAGTGAACACTAAAGACTCACTTCACTAACTTTAAAACTTGGTGGATGTTTGGAAATTTATTTAGTTCTATTGGATATAACAGTGGTCAATGCTGTCTTTGTGCTGGTAGATGGACGTATGTAAAGCATCTCAGAGCAGAGCAGAGCATCTGCTGATAATATCAGTGACGAATTTTAATAAAACATTTCCTCTGTTCTCAGAGAGTCACGTTAGCTGTTATTACAATAACCACAGTCCAGGAACATACATTCAATAAGGTACTATTTGCTGAGCAAAAGCTTGTTGAGAACTAACACTATTTGTGGCTTAATTTCATAAAATCCTCACAGAAATGGACTGGATCAGTCTAAAGGGTTGATACCAAACACAATCGACTCTTGTCACTGAGAGTGTGATGAAGGAGTTTATGCAAAGTGGCTTTCCCCGAAACAGACAATGACACAGACCTATATGTGATGTAAAGGAGGGCGTGGAGAGATCAGAGATAAGAAAGAGAGAAAACAGAGGGCGATACAGAGTCACAGACAGAAGAGAAGACGACAGAAGTGGATGCCGAGAGGAGAACAGAACCAACACTGAGGTAGGATTCATGTTTCATTAACATTAACTCAGAGCTAAAGAAGCTGCTCCAGTCTTCTGCTGGGGTTAGTTTTCATAGTGGACACTGGATAAAGAGAAAGTTCTACATAGTGACCCAGTTACTGTGAGGTACACACTCCAAAAGAACTGGAGAATTACTCTGAGAAACATCACTAAAATACACTGAGATCCTAAACAGGTTCTAGATAATCCAAAAGAAAGTATACAATATTAATACAAAGATCTTATGGAGTTTATTGGGTTTAAGAGTCTAGTGTTTGGGATGTTTACAGATTAAGGTTTACTTTATTCCCAGAGGGAGATCTATGATGGAAACAACAGTTTAGTGTTAAATACAGAGAAAATTTGTTTCCTTGTTTAACTTTGTCTTCCACTGCTGAAGTCATGTGAGACAGGGAGGCGAACTATAATATTCTGAGGAGGAGTTCAGTGTGGCTTGTGTGTGAAGCCAAACCCCACCCCCCACACCCGAGCTGACAGGGAAATATCTGTGGGGTAAAAATAATAACTTACATCAATATTCCAGATATTTTCAAGATGTTTTCTGAGTACATTTTAGGAAAGTACATTTGTCTAAAACTATAAAATGTAATTTAAAACTCGTGAAGTATTCACCTCTTTTATTCACTTCATTTATTCATTTATTTACTTCTGTAATATTTCTGTAAGGATTTTATTTCTGTGAAAAAAAAAAATGTAACATCACTTTCTCTTTTCTTTTAGAAATGGACCTGAAGTGCATTTCCATACTTTTCCTTTTCTCTGGTCAGTGATTGTTTTTATTTTTTTCTAAAGAATTAAAATTGGGAAATGGTATAATGTATTAATTATATTCTACACACAGTATTCTTTATTATTTCTACAGAAAAAGAGGACATGTTGTTGTTTAAGTCATTATCTTATCAGTGAACACTATGTAAGAGATAATGCCTCATGGGGCTCTAAATAGAAACTTGTGCTTGGACCTCAAATTGCCACCAGTGTCTGCATTATTACAGCAGCTGTTTTTACTATGAATTAATTGATGTAAATGGTATAAAACCTGAGATTATCCTGTGAAATACCAGTAAAAATGGCATGTAATAATGGCAGTGGTATTGTCCAGTAATGTGTGTCCCATTCTGGTGTAGAATGTGAAGACAAGGCTATTTTGTTTTTAACCGTGTGTGTGATGAAAGCACAATTAATACTGTTCTCAACATTACTGTCATTTTAACTATCACTTAACATCACTACTGCTCATGTTCTTCACAGTTTTGTGTAGGGTATCTGCTGATGTTCCTTATCGATATCACTTTGTGAATGAGAATAAAACCTGGACTGAAGCTCAGAGCTACTGCACACAGAAATTCACTGATCTGGCCACCATCAACAACATGGAGGAGATGAAGAACATGAACACGACTCTCAAAGATAAAACTACCAGCTCAGTGTGGATCGGTCTACATATAGGGGACACTGGGAGATGGCTGTGGTCTCTGGCTGATGGAGGTCTTGATAGTGAGGGAGAGGAGTATCGGAACTGGAGAAGTGGTGAACCAAACAATGCTGAAAGGAGAGAGTTCTGTGTTGGTATGTATCATTCTGATGGAACCTGGTTTGATATCAGCTGTGAGACACCGTACAGTTTTGTGTGCTATGACGGTAAGAACTTCCAGATACTAGTTCATGTAAAACACTATCACTTCAGGAAATGAAAAAAAAAGCCAACTTAATATTCCTTTGTACAATATTTTAACATTAGTGATTCTATCAGTGTCGTTGGTGGGTGTTAAAGAAAGAGACATTTATCAATGTTTATAAAATGTCTGTTTTAGAAACGAAGACAAACTCTGATAGATACATATACATTGATGAACCAAAGTACTGGCCTGATGCTCAGAGCTACTGCAGAGAAAATTATACAGATCTGGTCAGTGTGATGAACCAGACAGAGAAGCTGGAGATCTGGAATTTGCATAACAATTCAAATGCATATGTCTGGATCGGTTTGTTCAATGACTCCTGGCAGTGGTCAGATCAGAGTAACTCCTCGTTCAGATACTGGAGGTCTGGACCAGATAATTATGGTAAAAATGGACAGCAGCAGTGTGCCGTAGTGACTGAGGATGGTCAGTGGACTAATCTGACCTGTGACAACAAGCTCCCCTTTGTCTGCCGAGAGAGTGAGTCATGATTCACTGATTCAACAATGTGTTCATGAACTTCAGAAATTAATTTAATGATCAAATGTTGTGCTGAACTTTCCTGTGTTTCACTGACCTCTGTCCTGTGGTTTCCAGATGAACTGGTGATGGTGAATCAGACTCTGACCTGGAAAGATGCTCTGAGATACTGCAGGGAGAACCATATGGACCTGGTCTCAGTTCATTCTAAGGAGGTCCAGTCCTGGGTGATGGAGGTGGCTCAGAAAGCCTCCACTGATCATGTTTGGCTGGGGCTACGTCACACCTGCACCCTCAGCTTCTGGTTCTGGGTCAGTGGAGAGTCCATCTGCTACCAGAACTGGGCTCCAGGGAACGGGACTGGGGGTGAAGACTGTGGTTCTGGAGAGAGATCTGGAGCAGTGGAATCAAGTGGAGGACAGCAGTGGGTCAGTCTGCCACAGACCCAGCAGCTCAACTTCATCTGCACCAACTATGAAGGTTAGTTACACTTTGTTTCTAGAAAGGTTAAGTTCTCTGGTGTTGACCAGAGAAGGACAGGTTGCTCCTTGTGAGTCTTGGTTCCTCCTTGTGATGAGGGACTTTGTCTTTTGTCTTTGACTCGCAAGAGTCTTGGACCCAGATCTCTGTAAATCTACCTTGGGAAAATATTCTGTTGTTAAAAGTATTATATAAGACACACATTTATCGACTGGTTGATTGTCTGAATATTGAAGTGGTATTTTAATCTTGACTATTTTGTTTCTTTTTTAAAAATGAAGACTGAAGTAAGGTGTGCTCCCCCTTCAGGACAGAGTGAGAAGATGATCTGCTTCACTGATTTATTTTTAACAATAATAAGATTATATTCTATATAATATAATTTAAATGTTTGGTATGTAGCTTGAACTTTTCTTCTTTCTGAACTCTTCCTCAGTACTGAAACAAGCAGGATCAGTTTCTTGAAAAAGCACAGACTGTTTCAGTAATGATCTCTGCAATATATCTATATATATCCATCTGTCTGAACTGGATAAGAGGTTACAGACAATGAAGGAATCATTAACAAATTTACATTTATAGAACTGAGAGATTTTAAATTGGTGTCATTTGTAAACTTGGTTTTATCTGTTTGCATAATCCTTCTTGAATATCAGTTTTTCTAAGTGTAAATGATTTGTTGTGCTGCTTTGTGTCATTATTTATCTCTCTATAGAAGATATGTCAAATTTGATGCAATTATGATGCAAATATGTATTTCTTTATTTTAATACTTCAATAAAACAAACCAGGAAATCAACTTTGTAAAAATTGTTTATGAAATATTTGCTTGTTTATATTTTTTGACCTGTGTATGAAACAACAGATACGTCAAGAATGCGGGATACAAAATAAATAAATAAATATATAAATAACTGCACAATGTAAATTTCATATTTAAATGTACTTTAAACCTTAAGATGTAGCTCCCCTGATAGATATTCTATTCACACAATGTCAATGTTGTTACAGCAGAAGAGTCATTTTTGGTGTCATATAGAACCCTTTTCTATAAAAAGGTGCCACACAGACCCATCCATAGGACATTCTCCATCAGTCTGAAGAACCCCAGGTTCTTAAAGTGTTCAGGGTTTTATATAGAACCATTTTCTTTACTAATGAACACTTGTAGAACCATCAACGTCATTTGGGTAAATCATTTACATTCTACTGCAAAAACGTTAAACCTAAACCTGGGATTCTTAGGACACTGTGGCATTGTGTTCAAATTTTTGCTTTTGGAAAATGTGATTGGATTTTTGCACACCAACATTATTGGGGTGAGCTTCTGATGTTGGATCACATCCAAACTCATGCTAAATGTATTTTGTGGTGCTACATCACTCCAGAAAACACATATCCACTGTACCACTGCCATAGGTATGGTGGTCTCACATTCTATCAGTTAATGCTTTTCCATAGAGATACTACACTTTATGTCCACAATGGGTGAACCCTAAAGAATCAGACTACACTAACTGTAAAATGTGGTCTTACTTTTGGACATTGTGGACATTTATTTACTTCTATTGGACAAAGTGGCCAATGCTGTCTTTGTCCTGGTATATGGACATATGTAAAGTATCTCAGAGCAGAGTAGCTGCTCATAATATCGGTGTCTACTTTTAATAAAATGAGAGTCACGCAAGCTGTTGTTACAATAACCCAGAGTTTATCATCAATAACTATAAAAACAGCAGTCCTGAAATGTGCATTCAATAAGGTACTATTTACTGAGCAAATGCTTGTTGGGAACTAATATTCCATCAAATCCTCACAGAACTGAACTGGATCAGTCTAAAGGTTTGATATGAAACACAGTCAACTCTTGTTACTGAGCGTGTGATGAAGGAGTTTATGCAAAATAGCTTTCCCCGAAAGAGACAATGGCACAGAACTATAGGTGAGGTACAGAGGTTAGAGAGATCAGAGATAAGAGAGAGAGGATAGAGAGAGATACAGAGTCACAGGGAGAAGAGAAGATGACAGAAGTGGACGCTGAGAGGAGAACAGAACCAACACAGAGGTAGGATTCATGTTTCATTAACATTAACTCAGAGCTAAAGAAGCTGCTCCAGTCTTCTGCTAGGGAAAGTTTTCATAGTGGACACTGGATAATGAGAGAGTTCTACATAGTGACCCAGTTACTGTGAGGTACACACTCCAAAAGAACTGGAGAATCACTCTGAGAATCTAAACAGGATCTAGGTAATAAAGAAGAAAGAATACAATATTAATACAAAGATCTTTTGGAGTTTATTTAGTTTTAAAGCTTAAAGTGTTAGGAATGTTTACAGATTAACGTTAATTTATTCCCAGAGGGAAAAAATGACAGTTTAGAGTTAAATACAGAGAAAACTCATGTTCTTGTTTAACTTTGTCTTCCACTGCTGAAGTCATGTGAGAGTTGAAACAGGGAGGTGAACTAAAATATTTTGCGGAGGAGACACTGACCTGGTGGGACGCTCTGAGAGGGCGAACCATAGGGACCTGGTCTCAGTGCACTCTGAGAAGGTCCAGTTCTAGGTGATGGAGGTGGCTCAGAAAGCCTACACTGATCACGTTTGGCTGGGGCTACGTCACACCTGCAAACAGGGCTTCTGGTTCTGGATCAGTGGCTACCAGAACTGGGCTCCAGGGAACGGGATCGGGGGAGAAGCCTGTGGTTCTGGAGAGAGACCTGGAGTGGTGGAATCAGGTGGAGGACAGCAGTAGGTCAGTCTGCCTGAGAACCAGCAACTCAACTTTATCTGCACCAACTACTGAAGTCGGTCAGTCTGCTCTGAACAAGATTTCAGTTGTATTAGTCCAGAAGGCCTGGAGCTGTAGCACTTTCTCCAGCGTATCTTTGTTCCACAGCAGGTTACAGCACTGTTTCTGTGATTCTACTTCCAGTTAATAATTTAGTGAAACAGCACTTCCAGTGGTAAGATATTTGCTTACTGAATGTAAACAGACTACAGATTACATCAGAACATATGAGAAATGTTACAAATAACTGGGCTCTTTCTTTTAGTTGTTTACATTTATTCAGGTGTAGAGTTATTGTAAGGTGTAATTCCTGTTTGTTACTGGAAAACTGCACTAGAATTTAGAATCCTCATTGTTGCCTTCTTTCTCTCAAAGAAAAAATTAAGACAGGTGTGTTCCCTTTTCTGGACCCAGCCTCAGAAGATCCAGAAGTTCTGTGAGTGTATGTTTGCAAAATATATACACAGTACATACTATTTTCTAAAGACAAATGATACAATGTTGAAATAAGAAAATAGGTTTGTGTTTAAAATTTAGAAATGTGTTATGGTAAAAAATACCTGGCTGACACTATATTTCAAGTTGTTTATTTACAGGTAAATATTTATATTAATAAAAGGAAGAAAACAGCATAGTTACAAATGGATATTAAATGTATTAAGTAATGTAATGTAAATGTAAGAGTCAAATATCAAAGTAGGTAAATATAATTTTGTTTTATTTTTGTTTTGTATTTGACATTACAAGTCCTCAGTCCTCAGTAGGCACATATTTCTAATTAATGGGTGTGGATTATGTTAATGATTAGGTAATTTATTCAATGCTTTTACATAGATGAGTTGTTTATAAATATTAAACCAAATAGTTTGATTTCTGAACACAGTTCTTTTACCTAACTCGTGAACACATGAGAAAACTGAGTTTTGAACAGATATTCCCAACCTTTGATATTCCCAAGAACCTTCTGCAAGTTCAGGTAGAATCCACTGTGTGAACTGTACATTTAAAATTTTGACGGTAAACAAATTTAAGCTGAAACACTGAGAAAGAAATTCATGACAAAACACAATTTTTCAATTGTCTTTTTTTCCACATTATTATTGCTGTCATTGATTATATAATATATATATTTCTACATGTGAAGGGTTGACTGTGATGTACATCATTTAGCTCTGTACTCCTTTCTGTTACAGACTTTTTAAACACAATATGAAATGGTGCACAATGTGATTGTAATAAATTTCATTAAACGACTTGTAAAATTTCTTTATAAACATTTTTTTATTCATCCATTCACATTACTTTTACAACCCCCCACATCCATACGAACACACTGGGTTTTGATGTTGACTGACCTCATAAACCATGCAAAGGATATTAGATGGTACGCCACACATCAACACACAGCCCAGTGTGAGGGTGCATTTGTTCTACCCTTCTAACACACCACACTCAAAACAAAAAAATATTCAGTGGTTCAGTAAATATGAATAACACATACCTGTGTTTTTTGCACATCAAAGTTAGTTATTAGAATAACTTAACAGCTTCAAGTACTTTACCTAATTCATGCTTTTATAGTGGTATATTTTACTGGAGTATTTGATTAATAGTAGCATTGGTTCACGCATACTGAGAAAGACAGGGTGAACCTAAGTAAATATTACTGGAACCCTGCCTGGTTTGACACAAGCGCAATTTAACAGACGTCAAGAAGATGGCTGCAACAAATCTGACAAATGGCCAGACGGACAAGGCTTCCTTCATTGCTGTTTCTTCGACATAGATTACTAAACTGTCCTAACTTGTAAAAATCATCAATGTGTATGTTATCATTCTTACAACAGAAATCAGTATTTTAATATCCATATTACATAGGCTTAGTGCTTCCTAGGTAGCTTTTATTTAATGCTTTTGTTAGTCGTCATATACAAACTAATGGTATTAACAGTTTCCCAGACACAGCTGCGCTGGCCCAGCAGGTTACGTGAGTTTGTCAACTCCTGGAGACTGAATATTAATGAACCTCAATCTCTCTCCGTATCCAGAGGCTGGACTTTCTGACCATAAGACCTCAGTCTGTAAGGGGTCAACAATGTACTACACAGTGGCCACAAGTTTCAGCAAACAAAGTCTCCAATCTTTTCAGATGTACAGGTGAAATACTGATCATTATGAATCATAACTTAAGAATATTACAAATATCCCATGCTGCTCCTTGTAGGCAGTGTGTACAAATATCACTTCTGTGATGTTCAGATGCTGTTCATTTGATTTGCAAATCAACCTGTGTATTTTTTAAAGTCATGCTTTATATTTCCTGTTTCCTCATCTTACACTTCACATTTAGCTGTTACACGCCAACAGCTGATGTACATTTGTGTCTCGTAGAAGAAGAAGAACACAGGCTTTTACATTCAGAGAAAAAAATATGGATCTCACCTTGTTTTTCACAGGTCAGTGTTTATTTCAACTCTATACAGAGCTTTAGTAGATTCAATACTGACTCATGTGTTAGTATTATGTATGAGCTACTGAGGGTGTGTGTTTGTGTGTGTTTGAGAGGGTCTGAAACTCTTAAAATAACTGTAAACACACCAGGAACATGTTATTAGTAAAGTGAGTGTAAGTAAATAAACATCACACATAATTACCATTACCCAAGTCCACTATCTAATAACTAACATGTAAGAAGCCTCCTGACTCAATGCAAATTGTATAAAAGTGTCTTCCATGACCTATATTTACTGCACCTGTGTTTCCTTAGCGGACATTTTGAGAAAAAAAATATTAGTTTATAAGAACAAAATGTTGTGTGACAGTGTTACACTCTGAAGCTAGATTTGACCACAATAAACACCACACTGACTTGTTGTTGTTCTTGGTAGTTATCTTTGCTTTAGCTGCAGCTGATGTTCCTTATCAATATCACTTTGTGAATGAGAATAAAACCTGGACTGAAGCTCAGAGCTACTGCAGACAGAACTACACTGATCTGGTCACCGTCAACAACATGGAGGAGATGATGAACCTGAACACGACTCTCAAAAATAACACTACCAGCTCAGTGTGGATCGGTCTAAAGAGAGGGAACACTGGGAGATGGCTGTGGTCTCTGGCTGATGGAGATTTGTACAGAGAGGGAGCAAAGTACAGGAACTGGAGCAGTGGACAACCAAACAACACAAAGGGGAACGAGTCCTGTGTTACTATGTCTAAACAAAATGGAACTTGGTACGATGAGAGCTGTGACACTCATTTAGGTTTTATGTGTTATGACGGTAAGAATATGGAATTACTAATGTTTTACTGATTCTTAGATTTATGTCTAATTTGTTATGTTACTTTTTGAACAAAGAAATGTATACAAAATTATCATTCAACAGATTTGAGAATAATTTTATACAAATAAATTTCAGAAAAAAGTTCAAGTTACATCACGGTCAAAGGCAGTTTTACATGGCGTGAAGCTCAGAACTACTGCAGAGTGAATTACACAGATCTGGTCAGTGCAAGGAACCAGACGGAGAACCAGATAATTTTAAATAATGGGCCAGTATTTAACCGTAGTATTTTCTGGATCGGTCTGTTCAATGACTCCTGGCAGTGGTCAGATCAGAGCTACTCCTCGTTCAGATACTGGGCGTCTACACAACCAGACGATACCGGTGGGAGTCAGAACTGTACTGCAGTGTCCATGACTGAAGGAGATGCAGGGGGCAGTTGGTTCGATGAGGACTGTGACTGTGAGCTTCCATTCGTCTGCCGTGAGGGTGAGCTGCATTTCACTGATTCTGTTTCTGGTCGTATTTCTGAACTTAGACATGAACAAAATGAACTATATATTTACAAATTAATATATTCAATAAAATGATATAAACTAATATTTTTTGTCATGTCCAGATCAGCTTGTGTTGGTGAATCTGACTCTGACCTGGAGAGACGCTCTGAGATACTGCAGGACCAATCATTCAGATCTGGTCTCAGTTACCTCTGCAGAGATCCAGTCCTGGGTGATGGAGGTGGCTCAGAAAGCCTATACTGATCACATTTGGCTGGGTCTACGCCACACCTGCACCCTCGGCTTCTGGTTCTGGGTCAGTGGAGAGTCCATCTGCTACCAGGACTGGGCTCCAGGGAACGGGACCGAGGCAGAAGACTGTTGCTCTCTAGAGAGATGTGGAGCGGTGGAATCATTTGGAGGACAGCACTGGGTCAGTCTGCCTGAGGCCCAGACACTCAACTTCATCTGCACCAATTAATGACTTTATTTTCTGCTGTGTTTGGTTGTTTGTTTAATGCTATATTCATGACAATGGCATTTGTAACTGCTGTGTTTTATAGTTTAGTGCTTGAATATTTGTGACAATGTAATGTATAACACAAATGTATTTTTCTGTCTTTCCTTTCACAATACTCAAAACTAAAAGGAGATGTGCTCTTTATTCTCTGTCCAACAGTGGAGAATCCACCTGTCGATCCACAATATCACTATATATTCATATTACAAGGGTTTGTGGGTCCATTTTGAATGCACTAAAATTTATTATAAATTAATTATGTTTGTTGAATTTGTAAAGTTAAGTGATGCCTCATAACTAAAAATATATGTTCTTATAATTAAATTGTCTCATTGCTGTTTTGTTCATGTAACTTTGTCAAAAAAAAAACAAAACTGTGAAGTATTTTTTATTTCTATTTAAACTATATACAGTTGTTTACAGTACCCAGTGAAATGAAACACAGTTCCTCTAGGACCAAGATGCTACATAGAACAACTACACAATACAACATAAAATGCAGGTGTACAGTAGCATGTACAGTGACGCAAGATGATTTACAATAATTAATGTCTGTGAAGATGGGGAGAGAGACACCAATAATTTTTTTCAGCTGAACTCTGTTCACGCTGCATGGACTTGCAATTCCATGCATGATGCAATTCCCAAACCAGAATGTGATGCAGCTGCTCAGGATGTTCTTGATGGGTCTTCTCTAGAATATTGTGAGGATGGGAGGGGGGAGATGCAGAAAGTAGAGATGCTGATGTGCATTCTTGGCTACAGTGTTGGTGTTGAGAGACTAGGCAAGATCCTCTGCCAGGTGAACTCCAAGGAATTTGGTACTCCCAGTGTTTAGTGGAGGATGATAACATTGTTCTTCAGAAGTCAACAAAAATCTCTTTAGTCTTGTCTATGTTTAGAGACAGGTTGCTGGTTCTACACCTGTCCATTACCCAGTAAACTTCCTCTCTGTATGCTGACTCATCTTTCTTGTTGATGATGCCCACCACAGTCATGTCATCTGCAAAGTTAATGATGTGATTCCTGAGTCATGAGTTAGTGAAGTTAACAGCAATGGACTGAGCTCACAGCCCTTGGGGGCCCCAGTGCTCAGCGTGGTGGTGCTGGAGCTGTTGCGTCTGATTGGGACTGAATGAGGTCTCCCAGTCAGGAAGCCCAGGATCCAATAGCAGAGAGAAGTGTTCAGGACCAGTAGGTTTAGCATTTTGATTAGGTGCTGAGGAATGATTGTGTACTTATTGAGGCAGGACACTGACCTTTACCTCAAAATAAACTCAATACTGACCTTTATCTGAAAGTAAACTCAACTGAGTGGTCCAGGGACAGTCGAGTGATCCAGCCACATGGTCATTGTCACAAAGGTCTCTCTGATGGTCAGTGGAGGGAAGGTGGTGTGGTCTGATTCCACTGACCACTGCACAAAGGAACACCCTTCAGGCACTTTGGAAACTTTCTGACCTCATCTTTATGACCATCATAGTGTGGCTGTCGTCAGAGCTTCTGGGATACTTACACATGCCCATTTCTCCTGCTTCCAACATCAACTTGAAGAACTGGGAGCTACAGACCTCCATCTACTCCATTCAACAAGGGGCACTGGAGGCATAACAGTGTTATTCAATGCAAACTCTAGGGTTAACTCTTTACCAGACCCCTCTTTACAGGAGGGAGGCCCTATAAAGGTTTAGACTCAGGGCTAATTTTCTTACTTCACTGAAGTCATTTTCTCTGAATTGGTGGAGATAACTGTCTTATCCTATTTGACAAAGAAAAAAAAATGTGTTTAGTGCTATTTACAAACATTTCTCATTTCTCATATATATTACAAATATACTGTGCTGCTCCTTGTAGGCAGTGTGTACAAATATCACTTCTGTGATGATCAGATGCTGTTCATTTGATTTGTAAATCAACCTGTGTATTATCTTTGTATGTAAACTAATGCAAAGAGCTTTGTTTATTGCTTACTCATCTTACACCTCATATTTAGTTGTTACACGCCAACAGCTAATCTACATTTGTGTCTCGTAGAAGGAAAAGAACAGAGGCTTTTACTTTCAGAGAAATAAAAATGGATTTCACCTTGTTTTTCACAGGTCAGTGTTTATTTCAACTCTATACAGAGCTTTAGTAGATTCAGTACTGATTCATGTGTTAGTATTATGTATGAGCTACAGAGGCTGTGTGTATGTATGTGTTTCAGAGGGTCTGAAATTCTTGAAATTATTGTAAACACACCAGGAATCTGTGAGTTAATTATCAATCAACATGTCATTTGCTAGTACAGACCATGCCCGTAGAGGCTGAAATGGGGAGGTGAACTCAAAAGTCTTTGGGGAGGAGTTCAGGGTGGCTTATGAATGCGTATGAAGCCGGATCTCCAAAAATGTACAGGAATGACATTCATTAAATGCTACATAATGGACAGGTTCAGGTACTCTGTTCAAGGGTTTGATTGGTGTCCTAGATTGTGTGTAGGTAAATGAAAGGGGTTAGTGAGTCTATGAAAGAACTACCTTTAATAAACTGGTCATGTGAGACGGTAGAGAAATAGTATTGCGTAAGTTGAATGTACTTTATTGATTATGATGACAGAAATTCTAACGTGATTGGTAATTTGAGTATTCAAATGCTGCAGCGGTAAAGGGGCAATGATTGCCAAATGCGATAGAGTCAGAGTTGGTCTTAAGATGGCCAAGATCATCGTGTCGGCAGAAATCAAATTGATCAACTACTAATAGAACTTTAAAGTATCACCAGCTAAATGCCATTAAGCTACAGTGTAACAATAATAGTTACATTAATCTGGGGCTCCTGTGATCAGACTGGATGCATTGGACAGTTCATTGTAATTGTTGGTTGTTGGGTAATTGTGAGGTCCATGGTAGTACCTGATACGGAGTGAGGGCTGAAAAAGATAGTTGCAGCATAATCTGAAAGGAGAGTGGCTGGGCCAAAAGTCTGTGGTAGGAGAAAACGTGAGCTGCAAAGCTAGGGCTGGGAGAAGCTTAGCTGCAAGCAGAGAGGCAGAAAGATCCAGAAGGAGAGAGTGCATGCCGTACAGTGGGAGCAGGGCACTGTTTGATTGTTAGGGGGAATAAACAGGGATGAGCTGTGAAGTTGCAGGCGGGTGGTGCAGCCCCAAAGCTATGGGTTGGGACGAAGGTCTGCAGCATGAGAAAGGAGGGTTGTAAAGGAAGAGGCAGGATGCAGCGGAATCACAAATGGAAGGGGGTTAGGATGAAGGTCCAGATCAGGAGAGAAGGTGTGCTGTAAAACAAGAGCTGAGGTGTGGTGCAGCCACAAAGAGAAGAGGATTAGGACATTGCCCATAACAGCCGCAGCAAAAAGTGGGGCATGAAGGTCCAATGAAGCACCAGAGCAGGAGTTAGAAGCTGTGAGAGCAAGGCAGGAGAGAGGAGGGTCCGGTATGATAGTCCACAGCAGCATATGAGAAGAGAGTACAAACTGGAAGCCAGAGGGTGGGAGGAGCACAGAAGCAGAGGAGTCAGGATGAGCGTCCGCAGCAGCACCTGAACAGAAATGTGACAATTGTAAAGTAAGAGGCAGGGTATGGTACGGCCACAAATTGAAGGGGTTGGGATGAACATCCACGAAGTACACAAGCTGATGATGTATAGGCTGGGAGAATGAGATGATAGGATGAGAGTGAATCTAGGATGAGGAAGCTGTGCAGCAAGGAGACTGCATAGAGTACACAGAGGGCCAGGCAGGAGGCAGACCTGCAACAGCAACCTGTAGAGGGGGTGCGAGCTGAAACATATGATGCACAGAGTGGCAGCTGGCATGGGGTAGAGCGTGGGATGAAGAAAGGAAGCCATGCAGTGCGGAGACCGCGTGGAGTGCCCAGAGCGCTTGACAGGAGACCCGTAGCATCTATAGAGGGGTGTGAGCTAGAATGGGTTTCCTCTGGGTGTTTATGTCTGTGTTGCACTGTGAAAGACTGGTGACCCAAAGATTCCAGGTAAGCTCTGGACCCACCGTGACCCTGAACTGAATAATCAGTTATAGATAATGAATGAATGAATGCATGAATGAATGTTGAAGTTGTAAATTTAAGGGATGCCTCATAACTTAAAATATCATTTCTTAAAATTTAATTGTCTCACTGGTGACCATGAGCTGGCGGCGCGCGCGTCAACACGTGTGCAGCGGCCGCTCCGGAACCAAGCGGGTTTTTTGTTTGTTTAAAAAACGTTTTTTTTTTCATTTTATTTATAATATATGGACGCAGGAACACCTGCAGTACGTATATATCACCGCCAGACACTGCTTCAATATCGCAAACAGGAAATTTACAGTATCAGCGATGACCTCCAGGAGACGCTGCGGAACCTCCGCTTGCTTCGGAGGCCTAGCCCTGAAGCCTCGACGTTTCCTGATGCCGGCGGCCGGGGAAGGAGACGACGCAAGCGGTGTGAGAGGAGACAGAAGCGCGGCAAGCGAGGGGGGATCCGTGCTAGGCTAAGAGCTAACCCGAGCCGGCAAGCTATCCCTTCTCTCTTTCTCTCCAATGTCTGCTCGCTGGATAATAAACTGGACTATATCAAACTTCAGCGAACTACACGGCGAGAATACAGAGACTGCTGTGTTTTTGTTTTTACGGAGACATGGCTCAGCGACAGTATTCCCGACGCCGCCATTCAGCTAGATGGGCTAGCCGCATTTCGAGCCGACAGAGACCCAGCGCTATGCGGTAAGACTCGCGGTGGTGGTTTATGTGTCTATATTAACACTGAATGGTGTAAGAATTCTGTGCTGGTCTCTGCTTATTGTTCACCGTTAGTGGAGTTTGTGGCTGTGAGATGTAGACCTTTTTATTTACCTCGAGAATTCTCCGTTGTTTACTTAATCGCAACCTATATCCCTCCCGATTCAAATACAAAACAAGCGCTGTGGGAATTATACGAAGCCATAAGCGACTTCCAAAACACACACCCGGATGGTCTGTTTATTGTTGCTGGAGATTTTAATCATGCAAATCTCAAGAAAGTGTTCCCTAAATTCCACCAGTATGTGAACTTTGCTACGAGAGGAGCGAACACGCTGGATCTTGTTTACACAAACGTTCCAGACGCGTACAGAGCAGAGCCCCGCCCCCACCTCGGACACTCAGATCACATGTCTGTTATGCTAATTCCTGCATACAGACCCATCATCAGGCGATCGAAACCTATCCTGAAAGAGGTGAAAATCTGGCCATCAGAAGCAATCTCTACTCTGCAGGACTGTTTCGAGTGCACTGACTGGGACATGTTCAGAGAGGCTGCAACTTACAGCGACAAAATCAACCTGGAGGAGTACGCATCATCAGTGACCAGCTACATAGAGAAGTGCATCGATGATGTGACCATCTCCAAGACCATCACCATCCGCTCCAACCAGAAGCCGTGGATGAATGCAGAGGTGCGTGTGCTGCTGAAGGCTAGAGACGTTGCTTTCAAATCAGGCGATAAGGCGGCCCTGAGAACAGCGAGGGCCAAACTCTCCAGAGCTATCAGAGAGGCAAAGCGTGCACACGGCCAGATCATCCACAGCCACTTCCAGAGCAGTAGAGACACTCGGCGCATGTGGCAGGGCATCCAAAGCATCACCAGCTACAAGACTACACCACCTGTTTGTGACGGAGATGCTTCCCTACCAGACGTGCTGAACCATTTCTACGCACGGTTTGAGGCACAGAACAATGTAACGGCGAGAAAGTCCACCCCTTCTCCCAGCGACCAGGTGCTGTCTTTTACTGTAGCCGACGTGAGGAAAACTCTATGCAGAGTTGACCCGCGGAAAGCTGCTGGACCAGACAACATTCCTGGCAGAGTGCTCAGAGAATGTGCAGCCCAGCTTGCTGATGTCTTCACTGATATCTTCAATATCTCTCTTAGCAGCGCCGTTGTTCCAACATGCTTCAAGAACACCACCATCATCCCGGTGCCTAAGAATCCTTCTGTGTCCTGCCTCAATGACTATCGTCCCGTTGCACTCACACCGGTCATCACAAAGTGCTTCGAGAGGCTCGTCATGAGGCACATCAAAACCCTACTTCCCCCCACACTGGACCCTCTACAGTTCGCGTATCGTCCTAACCGTTCAACGGACGATGCCATATCCACCACGCTGCACCTGGCACTCACCCACTTGGACAAGAAAGACACATATGCCCGAATGCTGTTCATAGACTTCAGCTTAGCATTCAACACCATCATTCCTCAGCATCTGATCGGGAAGCTGAATATACTGGGCCTCAACACTTCTCTCTGCAACTGGATCCTGGACTTCCTGACTGGGAGACCTCAGTCAGTCCGGATCGGTAGGAACACCTCCAGCACCATCACACTGAACACTGGAGCCCCCCAGGGCTGCGTGCTCAGTCCACTGCTGTTCACATTGCTGACCCATGACTGTGCAGCGATGCACAGCTCAAATCATATCATCAAGTTCGCTGATGACACGACTGTGGTGGGTCTCATCAGTAAGAACGACGAGTCAGCATACAGAGAGGAGGTGCAGCGGCTAACTGACTGGTGTGAAGTGAACAACCTGTCTCTGAACGTGGACAAAACCAAAGAGATGGTTGTAGACTTCAGAAAAACAAGGGGTGAGCACTCGCCGCTGAACATCGACAACTCTGCTGTGGAGATGGTCAGGAATACCAAATTCCTTGGTGTTCACCTAGCGGATGATCTCACTTGGTCCACTAACACCAGTAACATCAAAAAGAAAGCCCAGCAACGCCTCTACTTCCTGCGAAGGCTGAAGAAGGTTCATCTCCCCCCTCCAATTCTCACCACTTTCTACAGAGGAGTCATCGAGAGCATCATGACCAGCTGCATCTCTGTCTGGTTTGGGAACTGCACTGTGGCAGATCGCAAGTCCCTCCAGCGGATCGTGAGGACAGCTGAGAAGATTATCGGTGTGTCTCTTCCCTCCATTACAGACATCTACACCACTCGCTGCACTCGCAAAGCACTCAGCATTGTGGGAGATCACACACACCCTTCACACACACTCTTCAACCTACTGCCGTCTGGAAAAAGGTATCGAAGCATTCGAGCCCTCACATCCAGACTCCGTAACAGCTTCTTCCCACATGCTATCAGACTCCTGAACACCTAGAGACTAAGACTGGACTGAAAGAAGCACACACACACACACACACACACACACACACACTTCACACAAACACTGGTCTGTTGGTCTGTAAATGTTTTCACATATCCGGTTTACATCATGTTTACATCCAGTTACCGTTTACAGCACAAATACACTTTAAATTGCAGTGTCTCTCTCCCTCATCCCCTCCGTACTTATGGTTTTTGCCTTGTCTTGTATTACATTGTATTGTATTGTACTGTAGGGACATTGTTTTGTATTTTTCTTAGCCATATCTTCTGCACTTTAATGTGTATGCACTGGTTTATGTTGCACTAGATTGTACTAGTTGCACTTTAATGTTGTGTATTGTTTTGTGTTCTATGTCCTTTGCACTTTAATGCGTGTGCACTGTTTCATGTTGCACTAGCTTTACACTAGTCGCACTTTAATGTTGTGTATTGTCTTATGTAGCACCTTGGTCCTGGAGGAACGCTATTTCGTTTCACTGTGTACTGTAAACACTATATACTGCTGAAATGACAATAAACTTCTTGAACTTGAACTTGAACTTGCTGTTTTGTTCTTATTACACTGTCAATTAAAAAAAAAAAAAAAAACAGTCAAGTCAAGTGTTTTTTTATTTTAATTTAAACTTTATACAGTTGTGTACAGCACCCAGTAAAACGGAACAACCTTCAGGACCAAGGTGCTACATAGAACAGCAAACTACACAATACAACATAAAATGCAGGTGTACAGTAGCATGTACAATGACGCAAGATGATTTATAATACTTAATGACAGTGAAGGTGGGGAGAGAGACATCAATAATTTTTTCAGCTGAACTCACTTCACGCTGCAATACGACATGGTGCGATTCCCAAACCAGACAGTGATGCAGCTGCTCAGGATGTTCTTGATGGTTCTTCTGTAGAATATTGTGAGGATGGGAGGTGGGAGATGCAGAAAGTAGAGATGCTGCTGTGCTTTCTTGGCTACAGTGTTGGTGTTGAGAGACTAGGTGAGATCCTCTGCCAGGTGAACTCCAAGGAACTTGGTGCTCTCAATGTGTAGTGGAGAAAGATCACATTGTTCTTCTGAAGTCAACCACCATCTCTTTGGTCTTGTCTATGTTCAGAGGCAGGTTGTTGGTTCTACATCTGTCCATTAACCAGTGAACTTCCTCTCTGTATGTTGACTCAACTTTCATTTTGATGAGGCCCACCACATTAATGTCATCTGCAAACTAAATGATGTGATTCCTGAGTCATGAGTCAGTGAAGTTAACAGTAATGGACTGAGCTGACAGCCCTGGGAGCCCCAGTGCTCAGCGTGGTGGTGCTGGAGCTGTTGCATCTGATCTGGACTGAATGAGGTCAGTCAGGAAGCCCAGGATCCAATGGCAGAAAAAAGAGTCCATGCCCAGTTGGTTCAGCTTTCTGAACAGGTGCTGAGGTAGGAATTTGTTGAATGCTGAATTTAAGTCTAGGAATAGCATTCAAACATTTGTTTTTATTATTGTCCTGGTTGGTGAGCGCCAGGTGAAAGCTGATGGATATGATAAGCCCCTCAAAGCACTTCATGATGATGAGTGTGATTGGGATGGGAGAGTAATTACTGAGGCAGGACACTGACTTTTATCTGTAAAATGAATAAACTCATGGTCTTCACCCAAAGAGACCATGGTCAAACTTGTCCTGCAGGTCCTGGGCATGGAAGTACATGCAAAACATGTAGCTGTACCGTGAGTGTGGGTGTAACTGGAGGTGTTCTAGTAACACAAAGAGTTTGTTTAACCCTTTTTGTGCACATGTGCAATTACAACAAAAATACTTCTGGTGTGCAGTGGTCAGTTTGGATCAAAACTTGTCCAGGGAAGGATGAGTGAACCAGCTACATGGCCATGGTCAAAAAAAGCCTCTATGACGAGTGGATTTCGGCCTACATCATAAAATGTGTTGGTTTATTTATACGTAAATTCTACCCTCCGTTCCTTTTCAAGAAAATTATCTTTGACCCTGTCGTACCAACAAGGCATCTTTTCCAGGGACTTGATTAGTGTTCTCTCAATGGCCAGCAGAGCTAGGCTGTTTAAACGGACTTGGCCCATGTGAAGTGTGTCCGCCTGTGAGTGCTTTGTGATGGTGGAGGGGCTCAGCAGCACCCACTGGACAGAAACTGCGATAGAAGTCAGAAAGAGTGATAGAAGTCAGTCTACAAACACAAGCAGCTACAAAAAACCCCACCAGAAATAGTAGCTCGATTTGTCGCTAGTCATTTTTAACAAAGAAAATGCTGCTAAGAGGACTTACAAAGTCTGGTTCAACTCAGAACAGAATGAAAATTTAATGCTCCCACAGATCGCTGATTCGCTCATTTCGCTGTCAATCAAAAAGGGATTCAGCCTCAGACAGATCATCCAATCATCATGCAGAAGCTGAGCGTCTGGGCCGGCCGAGGCCAGCCCACTGCCTCATAGACCCCCCAGAGACGCTGAGCGACAAAGCCCAGCATTTATCCAATGACTCATCTCGTTTCCCTGCACTCTGCTGCTTCGCAATTGAACTCCGTGGACGCTCAGCATCCACACTGTTTAAAGCACCGTGAAGGGAATGATTGAGAGGGATAAGAAGCTGATTCTGAACAAACGTTGAGCGCGTTGTAGTGCATATTTTTTCAATGACATGTACACACAACAGTATATATTTGATCACTTATTTTTTGACATTTTAGGGGAAGCTGAGCTTTAGAGCAATCGCTTCTGGTGGAAACCCATTCCATAAAGTTTTCTACGCACTGTTCTTGAGCTAATCTGAAGGCCACATGAAGTTTGGAGGTCTGTAGTGATTGAATCTGTGGAAAGATGGTGACTTTTTCACAAAATCCATGTGTCATTTTACATGGCCTACAATTTCGTTTCTGAGTTGCAGTCGTTCCCAATCAATTCCTGTTTGTTATAATACCACTGACAGTTGATTGTATACGATTTAGCAATGAGAATATTACACAACTGTAATTGTTGCACAGGTGGCATCCTATCATGGTACCACAATAGAAGCTCATAAAAGTGATCCATTCTATTATGAATATTTGTAGAAGCAGTCTGCATGTAGGTGCTAGGCTTTAAAAACATGTGGCCATGGAAGAGATAGAAACACTTCAACTGAATATTTTGGATGGTTGAGTAAATACTTTTGGCAATATACTATAGAAATATTAGAAATATCCTGTGCTGCTCTTTGTACACTGTTTGTACAAATATCACTTCTGTGATGATCACATGCTGTTCATTTGATTTGCAAATCACCCTGTGTAATTTATGTATATGTTAACTCATGCTAAGAGCTTCATATTTCCTGCTTACTCGTCTAACACTTCACATTTAGCCGTTACACGCCAACAGCTGATGTACATTTGTGTCTGGAAGGAGAAGAACTTCTGGAAATAAAAATGGATTTCACCTTGTTTTTCACAGGTCAGTGTAAATTTCAACCCTATACAGAGCTTTAGTAGATTCAGTACTGACTCATGTGTTAGTATTATGTATGAGCTACTGAGGGTGTGTGTTTGTGTGTGTTTGAGAGGGTCTGAAACTCTTAAAATAACTGTAAACACACCAGGAATCTGTGAGTTAATTATCCATCAACATGTCATTAGTAAAGTGAATGTAAGTAAATGAACACCACACGTAATTATCATTACCCAAGTCCACGTTCTAATAACTAACATGTAAGAAAAAGTGTCTTCCATGACCTATATTTACTGCACCTGTGTTTCCTTAGCGGACATTTTGAGACCAATAATATTAGTCAATAAGAACAAAGTGTTGTGTGACTGTGTTACACTCTGAAGCCAGATTTGACCACAATAAAGACCACACTGACTTGTTGTTGTTCTTGGTAGTTATCTTTGCTTTA
This sequence comes from Hoplias malabaricus, assembly GCF_029633855.1. NCBI lineage: Eukaryota > Metazoa > Chordata > Actinopteri > Characiformes > Erythrinidae > Hoplias > Hoplias malabaricus. The sequence continues at coordinate 83,760,368 of NC_089801.1, forward strand.
GCTGCAGCTGATGTTCCTTATCAATATCACTTTGTGAATGAAGCTAAAACCTGGACTGAAGCTCAGAGCTACTGCAGACAGAAATACACTGATCTGGCCACCGTCAACAACATGGAGGAGATGAAGAACCTGTACACAACTCTCAAAGATAAAACTACCAGCCCAGCATGGATCGGTCTAAACAGAGGGAGCACTGGGAGATGGCTCTGGTCTCTGGTTGATGGAGATTTGTACAGAGAGGGAGAGGAGTACAGGAACTGGAGCAGTGGAGAACCAAGCAACACAAAGGGGAACGAGTTTTGTGTTATGATGTCAAAATATACTGGAGCCTGGATGACCACTAGCTGTGACACTCAGTTAGGTGTTATGTGTTACGACGGTAAGAACATGGAGAAAGTTGTTTATGATTTATTAATTGATTTATATCTAATTGAATATTTTTTTAATTTGTATTATGTGTTACATTATGAACATACAAATTTTCACAACAATTATTATTCAACATAGTTATCATTATTATAAATTAAATATATTTCAGAAAAATGTAGAAACAATGGACACTACATAATGATCAGAGGTGATTTTTCATGGCGTCAAGCTCAGAGATACTGCAGAGAGTTTTACACAGATATGGTCAGTGTGAGGAACCAGACGGAGAATGAGCTGATCCGAAATAAAGGACAGGGATTTTACCGTGGTACTTTCTGGATCGGTCTGTTCAGCAACTCCTGGCAGTGGTCATATCAGAGCTACTCCTCGTCCAGATACTGGGTTTCTACACAGCCAGACAGTACCGGTGGGAGTCAGAACTGTACTGCAGTGTCCATGACTGAAGGGGATGCAGGGGGCAGTTGGTTTAACAAAAAATGTTACAGTGAGCTTCCATTCATCTGCCGTAAGGGTGAGCTGCACTTCACTGATTCTGTTTCTGGTCGTATTTCTGAACTCTGAAATGAACAACATAAACATTATAATTACAAATAAACATCTTTAATTAAAACATACAAAGCATTATTTTTTGTCATGTCCAGATCAGCTGGTGTTGGTGAATCAGACTCTGACCTGGATGAGAGCTCTGAGATACTGCAGGGAGCACCATGTGGATCTGGTCTCAATTACCTCTGCGAAGGTCCAGTCCTGGGTGATGGATGTGGCTCAGAAAGACTCCACTGATCACGTTTGGCTTGGGCTACGTCACACCTGCACCCTCAGCTTCTGGTTCTGGGTCAGTGGAGATTTTATCTG